>NW_019256497.1:0-1131 GCF_002742605.1 Olea europaea var. sylvestris | reverse complement strand
TAGCCAAATGCACAAAAATTACAAAGAAAACTATAAATCGAAATCTATACCTTCTGAAGAGCATTATTTTCAAATGCAAAAAATAAAAATAAAAAAAAAATAAAAAAAAAATAAAAAAATAAAAATCGAAATCTATACCTTCTGGAGAATTTGACAGGTGAGAATACTCCAGATGAGTCACTTGTAGCCCATCCAAAAGCCTTAAGAGGGTGCTCTGTTTCTGGAGATTTCGCCATTTTCACGATATTAATTAATTTGATAAGAGTAATAGAAATTAATGGTATTGCAGGCAATGGGTCCTTCACCTTTTACTTTTGGTCCTTCATGCACTCTCTTTATATAGAGCATGGCTCTAGGAATCACACGTAATCGACTACGTCACCATGAATCAATATGTTGCCAGAGCCTTTAAGATGTTGACGCGTGTCATTTCCTAAAGATTTAAACCATTGTTAAAAAAAGGTTAAACCCTAACCTTAAGGGTTTCCTACCACGCCTGCCCTGGACCATCGTGAGGGAGATAAATCGCAGGTTATGCTTCCAAGGGTACAGGGTGGAAGGCTGCTTGTATACTTACATTTACCCAAGAGTCAAATCCATATTTCAGGATTCGAACCCTTGACGCAGCAGCCTCAAGCAAAGTTGGATTTCTCCACCCTCCCCTTTTACCACAAGAATAATTTATGATTTTAGCCCTCGTTTGGCCCCTATTAAATTATATTTCATTACATTCTATTTTTCTCTCTCTTATTTTCAACCATACAATCTTTCATAAAATAATATTACACGTAAATCGAAAATTTTTTCCTCTTTTTCAATCACTCATTTTTCAAAAAAACATTATTCCACTCATTTATATTACCAAGAAATGGGGGTCAAACAGGGGCTAGATTATGAAGGGACAGAATAACCAAATCAAATCCGTTCGTGTCAGAATCAAATAAAAATCGAGCAATTCGATAATTCGATTTGATTCGTTCGAATCTAATAATAATAATAATAATAATAATAATGGTTATAATCTTAGAACTAAGACCAAATTAGAATCGAATAGTTCAATTCCGATCTGGTTTCATTATAAAAAAATTATTGATTCATGATTCGATTACGTTTTCTTAGAATCAAAACCAA
>NW_019256496.1:0-1131 GCF_002742605.1 Olea europaea var. sylvestris | reverse complement strand
ACTAGTTATTACATAAACTTTTGTATATGTGGTATTATTATGTGCGAATGTATGTGAACTATGGTTGTAAACATATGTGAATCGATAATGTGTTGGAAGTTGCACTCTTGTTTGTAACGTCGATTTTTACTTGTAATAAACTGATGGGTTTATGTACCTTTTTCCAATTGGAAGCTAAACTCCCAACCCGTGTTAAATACATGCTCACAATTTTTGGGCTGGTACTATTCCAAGGTCTTCAATGTAGATTTAAATTTCCCCTCAAGATGTCCAGGAACAGTAGGAAGTTTAGTATCTTCGAGTGTTAAATGTTTATAAAGCTGTGTTCAGTTAATAAACACAAAGTTTGGTCCGCCGTCAGTTACAGAAAAAGGAAAAGAACCTTAACAATTACTATTGTTTAGAGCACCATAAAATTGAAATCCCAAATAATGGAGAATTACTTTGGACAAGATTCAAAATTTCACAATGAACGATTACAAGGTAAAATTAAACTCACCACCTACTTCTGTATATAAAAGAACCAAAGGGGGCGATAGTGGACGAAGAAACTCATTTATAATAGCTACAAACGGAGACCTATCGAATGGACCATAATGAATGGATTCGCGTAAATGGATTTTGATTTGGAAAGAATCGAAACTCGCTTGTCGGGGATGTGGCATTTTCGGGATGGGATTTGAACCGAAACTCACCTACTTCCAGGATTTGTCTTACACAATTTGGGAAAGGTCAACGTTTTATTTGCAATCGTTTATTTAAAGTTATTTTAATATTTCTCCCTTGCATTTACATGCTAGTTTCCTTCATTTTAATTCTCAGTGACACGTATGGATTTGGCTCTTGGGAAAGTGCAAGTGTACAAGCAGCCTTCCACCCTATACCGTTGGAGGCATAACCTGCGATTTACCTCCCTCACGATACTCCAGGACAGGAGTGATGGGGGACCCTTAAAATTAGGGTTTAACCTTTTTTTTATTAACAATAATACTTCTTACACAGGCTCAATGACACACAGGAAAAGGGGACTCGAAATTTCTGATGTGGTAAAAGAAAATGGAGGTAACACTATAATGCTCAAGTGAGGGACATGTGAGAGGGGAAGCAAAACCTAGGCCGTGGGCAAACCCT
>NW_019256495.1:0-1131 GCF_002742605.1 Olea europaea var. sylvestris | reverse complement strand
TCGTCTTTTTTTGCGACGGTGTCGAAATGAGGTGAAATTTGACAGGTCGATCGGAAGCAAAAATCGCGCCGGGGTCAATTTCGCCATTTTTCGCGACGGTGTCGAAATGGACAGAAATTTGACAGGTCGATCGGAAACAAAAATCGCGTCGTGGGCAATTTCTTCATTTTTCGCGACGGTGTCGAAATGGGCTGAAATTTGACAGGTCAATCGGAATCAAAAATCGCGCCGAGGGCAATTTCGTCATTTTTCGCGACGATGTCGAAATGGGCTAATATTTGACAGGTCGATCGGAAACAAAAATCGCGCCGGGCGCAATTTCGTCGTTTTTCGCGACGGTATCGAAATGGGCTGAAATTTGACAGGTCGATCGGAAACAAAAATCGCGCCGGGGGCAATTTCGTCATTTTTCGCGACGGTGTCGAAATGGGCAAAAATTTGAGAGGTCGTTCGGAAATAAAAATCGCGCCGGGGCGAATTTCGTCATTTTTCGCGACGGTGTCGAAACGGGCCGAAATTTGACAGGTCGATCGGAAAAAAATCTTGCTGGGCCAATTTCGTCATTTTTCACGACGGTGTTGAAATGGGCTGAAATTTAACAGGTCGATCGGAAACAAAAATCGCGTCGGGGGCAATTTCATTATTTTTCGCGACGGTGTCGAAATGGGCTCAAATTTGACAGGCCGATCGGAAACAAAAATCGCGCCGGGGCGAGTTTCGTAATTTTTCGCAACGGTGTCGAAATGGGCTAAAATTTGACGGGTCGATCAGAAAAAAAATTGCGCCGGGCCAATTTCGTCATTTTTCGCGAAGGTGTCGAAATGCGCTCAAATTTGACAGGTCGATCGGAAAGGAAAATCGCGCCGGGCCAATTTCGTCATTTTTCGCGACGGTGTCGAAATGGGCTCAAATTTGACATTTTGATCGGAAACAAAAATCGCGCCGGGGGCAATTTCGTCATTTTTCGCGACGGTGTCAAAATGGGCTGAAATTTTACAGGTCGATCGGAAACAAAAATTGCGCCGGGGGCAATTTCGCCGTTTTTCGCGACGGTGTCGAAATGGGCTGAAATTTGACAGGTCGATCGGAAAAAAAATCGCGCCGGGGTAAATTTCGTCATTTTTCGCGACA
>NW_019256494.1:0-1131 GCF_002742605.1 Olea europaea var. sylvestris | reverse complement strand
CTCCGAATGATTAATTTTGGTATTAATTATGTCAGGTTGAAGAAGTGCTGGACGGAAAACTAACAAAGCAAAACCGCACCAGGGGCAATTTTGTCATTTGTCGCGATGGTGTCCGAATGGGCCGAAATCTGGCAGGGTGATTGGAAACGGCCAGCGAAATTGGACTCTGGGTACAGACCCGGGATCACGGGATTTTAGCCAAACTCCTTCATTTGGGCCAACGAATAATTAATTTCCTTATTAATTATGTCAGGTTGAAGAAGTGCTGGATAGAAAATTAACAAAGAAAAATCACACCAGGGACAATTTTGCCATTTGGCGCGATGGTGTCGGAATGGGCCAAAATTAGGCAGGCTGATTGGAAACGACCCGATAAATTGGACTCGGGGCACAGACCTAGAATCATGGGATTTTGGCCAAATTCCTTCGTTTGGGCTTCCGAATGATTAATTTACTTATTAATTATGTTAGGTTGAAGAAGTGTTGGACAGAAAATTAACAAAGAAAAATCGCACCAGGGGAAATTTTGTTATTTGTCGCGATGGCGTCGAAATGGGCCGAAATTTGGTAGGTTGATTGGAAATGACCCAAGAAATTGGACTCGGTGCACAGATCCAAGATCACAGGATTTTAGCCAAATTCCTTCGTTTGGGCATCCAAATAATTAATTATCGTATTAATTATGTTAGGTTGAAGAAGTGCTGGACAGAAAATTAACAAAGAAAAATCGCACCAGGGGCAATTTTGTCGTTTGTCGCGACGGTATCGGAATGGGTCGAAATTCGACCGATTGATTGGAAACGGCCCGCGAAATTGGACTAGGGGCACAGACCCAGGATCACGGGATTTTAGCCAAATTCCATCGTTTGGGCCTCCGAATAATTATTTTCCTTATTAATTATATCAGGTCGAAGAAGTGTTGGACAGAAAATTAACAAAGCAAAATCGCTCCAGGGGAAATTTTGTCATTTTTCGCGATGGTGTCGGGGTGGGCGAAAATTGGCAGGTTGATTGGAAACGGCCAGCGAAATTGAACTCCAGAAATAGTCCCGAGATCACGGGATTTTAGCCAAATTCCTTCGTTTGGGCCTCCGAATAATTAATTTCCTTATTAATTATGTCAGATTGAAG
>NW_019256493.1:0-1131 GCF_002742605.1 Olea europaea var. sylvestris | reverse complement strand
CCCCAGCCGCGATTTTTAATTCCGATCAACCAGTCAAATTTTAGCCCATTCCGACACAGTCGCAAAAAATGACGAAATTGCCCCCGACGCGATTTTTACTTCCGATCAACCTGTCAAATTTTAGCCAATTCCGACTCAGTCGAGAAAAATGACGAAATTGCCCACGGCGCGATTTTTGTTTCCGATCAACCCGTCAAATTTTAGCCCATTCCTACACCGTCGCGAAAAATGACGAAATTGCCCCTGCCTCAGTTTTTATTTCCGATCAACCAATCAAATTTTAGCCCATTTCGACAGAGTCGAGAAAAAATCACGAAATCGGCCCCGGACAGATTTTTGTTTCCTATCAACCTGTCAAATTTTAGCCCATTCTGACCCAGTGATGAAAAATGACGAAATTGTCCCCGACGCGATTTTTGTTTCCGATCAACCTGTCAAATTTTAGCCAATTCCGACACAGTCGCGAAAAATGACGAAATTGCCCCCGGCGCAGTTTTTGTATCCGATCAACCAGTCAAATTTTAGCCCATTTCGACGAGGTCGAGAAAAATGACGAAATTGCCTCCGGCGCGATTTTTGTTTCCGATCAACCTGTTAAATTTTAGCCCATTCCGACAGCCGCGAAAAATGACGAAATTACCCCCGGCGCGATTTTTGTTTCCGATCAACCAGTCAAATTTTAGCCCATTCCGACACAGTTGCGAAAAATGACGAAGTTGCCCAAGCGCGGTTTTTTGTTTCCGAACAACCTGTCAAATTTTAGCCCGTTCGACACAGTCGCGAAAAATGACGTAATTGTCTTCGAAGCGATTTTTGTATCCGATCAACCTGTCAAATTTTAGCCAATTCCGACACAGTCGCAAAAAATGACGAAATTGTCTTCGACACGATTTTTGTTTCCGAACAACCAGTCAAATTTTAGCCCATTTCGACACAGTCGAGAAAAATGACGAAATTTCCCCCGGCGCGATTTTTGTTTCCGATCAACCTGTCAAATTTTAGCCCGTTCCGACACAGTCGCGAAAAAGACGTAATTGTCTTCGACGCTATTTTTGTTTCCGATCAACCTGCCAAATTTTAGCCAATTCCGACACAGCTGCGGAAAATGACGAAATTCTCCTTGCTCGGTTT
>NW_019256492.1:17686-33833 GCF_002742605.1 Olea europaea var. sylvestris | reverse complement strand
GTCTGGGCAATTTCGTCATTTTTCGCTACGGTGTCGGAATGGGCTGAAATTTGGCAGGCTGATTGGAAAAAAAATAGCGCCGGCGGCAATTTCGTCATTTTTTACGAAGGCGTCGGAATTGGCTAAAATTTTTAAGGTTGATTGGAAACAAAAATCACGCCGGTGGCAATTTCGTCATTTTTCGCGACGATGTCGGAATGGGCTGAAATTTGACAGGTTGATCGGAAACAAAAACCACGCCAGGGCAATTACGTCATTTTTTGCTTCGGTGTCCGAATGGGCTAAAATTTGACAGGTTGATCGGAAACAAAAATCGCGCCGGGGGCAATTTCATCATTTTTCGCGTCGGTGTCCGAATGGGCTAAAATTTGGAAGGTTGACCGGAAACAAAAATTTCGCCGGAGGCAATTTCGTCATTGTTCGCTACGGTATCGGAATGGGCTGAAGTTTGGCAGGTTGATTGGAAAAAAAAATAGCGCCGAGGGCAATTTCGTCATTTTTTGCGACGGTGTCGGAATGGGCTGAAATTTGACAGGTTGATCGGAAACAAAACCCACGCCAGGGCAATTACGTCATTTTTTGCTTCGGTGTCCGAATGGGCTAAAATTTGACAGGTTCATCGGAAACAAAAATCGCGCCGGGGGCAATTTCATCATTTTTCGCGTCGGTGTCCGAATGGGCTAAAATTTGGAAGGTTGACCGGAAACAAAAATTTCGCCGGAGGCAATTTCGTCATTGTTCGCTACGGTATCGGAATGGGCTGAAGTTTGGCAGGTTGATTGGAAAAAAAAATAGCGCCGAGGGCAATTTCGTCATTTTTTGCGACGGTGTCGGAATGGGCTGAAATTTGACGGGTTGATCGGAAACAAAAACCGCGCCAGGGGCAATTACGTCATTTTTCACGAGATTTCGGAATAGGCTATAATTTGACAGGTTGATCGGAAACAAAAGTCGCGCCGGGGGAAATTTCGTCATTTTTCGCAACGGTGTCGGAATGGGCTGAAATTTGACAAATTGATCGGAAACAAAAATCGCGCCGGGGGCAATTTAGTCATTTTTCGCGACGGTCACGAAATCGGCTAAAATTTGACAGGTTGATCGAAAATAAAAATCGCGCCGGGGGCAATTTCGTCATTTTTCGCGACGGTCTCGGAATGGGCTCAAATTTGACGGATTGATCGTAAACAAAAATCGTGCCGAGGGCAATTTCGTCATTTTTCGTGACGGTGTCGGAATGGGCTGAAATTTTACAGATTGATCGGAAACAAAAATCGCGCCGAGGGCAATTTCGTCATTTTTCGCGACGGTGTCGGAATGGGCTGAAATTTGACAGGTTAATCGGAAACAAAAATCGCGTATGGGCAATTTCGTCATTTTTCGCTACGGTGTCGGAATGGGCTGAAATATGGCAGGCTGATTGGAAAAAAAATAGCGCCGTGGGTAATTTCGTCATTTTTTGCGAAGGCGTCGGAATGGGCTAAAATTTTGCAGGTTGATTGGAAACAAAAATCACGCCGGTGGCAATTTCGTCATTTTTCGCGACGATGTCGGAATGGGCTGAAATTTGACAGGTTGATCGGAAACAAAAACCACGCCAGGGCAATTACGTTATTTTTCGCGTCGGTGTCCGAATGGGCTAAAATTTGACAGGTTGAACGGAAACAAAAATCGCGCCAGGGGCAATTACATCATTTTTCGCGAGATTTCGGAATGGGCTAAAATTTGACAGGTTGATCGGAAATAAAAATCGCGCCAGGGGAAATTTCGTCATTTTTCACGACGGTGTCGGAATGGGCTGAAATTTGACGGATTGATCGGAAACAAAAATCGTGCCAGGGGCAATTTTGTCATTTTTCGCGACGGTCTCGGAATGGGCTAAAATTTGACAGAATGATCGGAAAAAAAATCGCGCCGGGGACAATTTCGTCATTTTTCGCGACGGTGTCGGAATGAGCTGAAATTTGACAGGTTGATCGGAAAAAAAAATCGCGCTACGGGCAATTACGTCATTTTTCGCGTTGGTGTTCGAATGGGCTAAAATTTGGAAGGTTTATCGGAAACAAAAATCGCGCCGGGGGCAATTTCGTCATTTTTCGCTACGGTATCGGAATGGGCTAAAATTTTGCAGGTTGATTGGAAACAAAAATCACGCCGGGGGCAATTTCGTCATTTTTCGCGACGGTGTCTGAATGGGCTGAAATTTGACAGGTTAATCGGAAACAAAAATCGCGTCTGGGCAATTTCGTCATTTTTCGCTACGGTGTCGGAATGGGCTGAAATTTGGCAGGCTGATTTGAAAAAAATAGCGCCGGCGGCAATTTCGTCATTTTTTGCGAAGGCGTCGGAATGGGCTAAAATTTTGTAGGTTGATTGGAAACAAAAATCACGCCGGTGGCATTTTCGTCATTTTTCGCGACGATGTCGGAATGGGCTGAAATTTGACAGGTTGATCGGGAACAAAAACCACGCCAGGGCATTTACGTCATTTTTTGCGTCGGTGTCCGAATGGGCTAAAATTTGACAGGTTGATCGGAAACAAAAATCGCGCCGGGGGCAATTTCGTCATTTTTCGCGTCGGTGTCCGAATGGGCTAAAATTTGGAAGGTTGATCGGAAATAAAAATCGCGCAACGGGCAATTACGTCATTTTTCGCGTCGGTGTCCGAATGGGCTAAAATTTGGAAGGTTGATCGGAAACAAAAAATGCGCCGGTGGCAATTTCGTCATTGTTCGCTACGGTATCGGAATGGGCTGAAGTTTGGCAGGTTGATTGGAAAAAAAATAGCGCCGGGGGCAATTTCGTCATTTTTTGCGACGGTGTCGGAATGCGCTGAAATTTGACAGGTTGATCGGAAACAAAAACCGCGCCAGGGGCAATTACGTCATTTTTCACGAGATTTCGGAATGGGCTAAAATTTGACAGGTTGATCGGAAACAAAAATCGCGCCGGGGGAAATTTCGCCATTTTTCGCGACGGTGTCGAAATGGGCTGAAATTTGACAGGTTGATCGGAAACAAAAACCACGCCAGGGCAATTACGTCATTTTTCGCGTCGGTGTCCGAATGGGCTAAAATTTGACAGGTTGATCGGAAACAAAAATCGCGCCGGGGGCAATTTCGTCATTTTTTGCGTCGGTGTCCGAATGGGCTAAAATTTGGAAGGTTGATCGGAAATAAAAATCGCGCAACGGGCAATTACGTCATTTTTCGCGTCGGTGTCCGAATGGGCTAAAATTTGGAAGGTTGATCGGAAACAAAAATTGCGCCGGAGGCAATTTCGTCATTGTTCGCTACGGTATCGGAATGGGCTGAAGTTTGGCAGGTTGATTGGAAAAAAAAATAGCGCTGGGGGCAATTTCGTCATTTTTCGCGACGGTGTCGGATTGGGCTAAAATTTGACAGGTTGATCGGAAACAAAAATCGCGCTAGAGCAATTTCGTCATTTTTAGCGACGGTGTCCGAATTGGCTAAAATTTGGCAGTTTGATTGGAAACAAAAATCGCGCCGGGGAAAATTTCGTCATTTTTCGCGACGGTGTCGGAATGAGCAGAAATTTGGCCGGTTGATTGGAAACAAAATTAGCGCCGGGGGCAATTTCGTCATTTTTCGCGACGGTGTCGACTGGGCTAAAATTTTGCAGGTTGATTGGAAACAAAAATCACGCCGAGGGCAATTTCGTCATTTTTCGCGACGGTGTCGGAATGGGCTGAAATTTGACAGGTTGATCGGAAACAAAAATCGCGTCTGGGGCAATTTCTTTATTTTTCGCTACGGTGTCGGAATGGGCAGAAATTTGGCAGGTTGATTGGAAAAAAAATAGCGCCGGGGGCAATTACGTCATTTTTCGCGAGATTTCGGAATGGGCTCAAATTAAACGGATTGATCGGAAACAAAAATCACGTCGGGGGCAATTTCGTCATTTTTCGCGACGGTCTCGGAATGGGCTAAGATTTGACAGATTGATCGGAAACAAAAATCTCCCCGGTGGCAATTTCGTCATTTTTCGTGTCGGTGTCCGAAGGGGCTAAAATTTGGAAGGTTGATCGGAAACAAAAATCGCGTCGGGGGCAATTTCGTCATTTTTCGCTACGGTATCGGAATGGGCTGAAGTTTGGCTGGTTGATTGGAAACAAAAATCACGCCGGGGGCAATTTCATAATTTTTCACGACGGTGTTGGAATGGGCTGAAATTTGACAGGTTGATCGGAAACAAAAATCGCGCCGGGGGCAATTTCGTCATTTTTCGCTACGGTTACGGAATGGGCTGAAATTTGGCAGGTCGATTGGAAAAATCAATAGCGCCGGGGGCAGTTTCGTCATTTTTTGCGACGGTGTCGGAATGGGCTAAAATTTTGCAGGTTGATTGGAATCAAAAATCACGCCGGGGGTAATTTCGTCATTTTTCGCGACGGTGTCGGAATGGGCTGAAATTTGACAGGTTGATCGGAAACAAAAACAGCGCCAGGGGCAATTACGTCAGATTTCGCGAGATTTCTGAATGGGCTAAAATTTGACAGGTTGATCGGAAACAAAAATCGCGCCGGGGGTAATTTCGTCGTTTTTCGCGACGGTCTCTGAATGGGATAAAATTTGACAGATTGATCGGAAACAAAAATCGCGCCAGGGGCAATATCGTCATTTTTCGCGACGGTCTCTGAATGGGCTAAAATTTGACAGATTGATCGGAAATAAAAATCGAGTCGGGGGCAATTTCGTCATTTTTCGTGACGTTGTCGGAATGGGTTGAAATTTGACATGTTGATCGGAAACAAAAATCTCGCCAGGGGCAATTACGTCATTTATCTCGAGATTTCGGAATGGGCTAAAATTTGACAGGCTGATCGGAAACAAAAATCGCGCCGGGGGCAATTTCGTCATTTTTCGCGACGGTGTCAGAATTGGCTGAAATTTGACAGATTGATCTGAAACAAAAATCGCGCCGAGGGCAATTTAATCATTTTTCGCGACGGTCTCGGAATGGTCTAAAATTTGACAGATTGATCGGAAACAAAAATCACGCCGGGGGCAATTTCGTCGTTTTTCGCGACGATGTCAGAATGGGCTAAAATTTTGCAGGTTGATCGGAAACAAAAATCACGCCGGGGGCAATTTCGTCATTTTTCGCGACGGTGTCGGAATGGGCTGAAATTTGACAGGTTGATCGGAAACAAAAATCGCGCCGGGGGCAATTTCGTCATTTTTCGCTACGGTTACGGAATGGGCTGAAATTTGGCAGGTCGATTGGAAAAAACAATAGCGCCGGGGGCAATTTCGTCATTTTTTGCGACGGTGTCGGAATGGGCTAAAATCTTGCAGGTTTATTGGAAACAAAAATCACGCCAGGGGTAATTTCGTCATTTTTCGCGACGGTGTCGGAATGGGCTGAAATTTGACAGGTTGATCAGAAACAAAAACCGCGCCAGGGGCAATTACGTCAGATTTCGCGAGATTTCTGAATGGGCTAAAATTTGACAGGTTCATCGGAAACAAAAATCGCGCCGGGGGCAATTTCGTCATTTTTTGCGACGATGTCGAAATCGGCTAAAATTTGACAGATTGATCGGAAACAAAAATCGCGCCGGGGGCAATTTCGTCATTTTTTGCGACGATGTCGAAATCGGCTAAAATTTGACAGATTGATCGGAAACAAAAATCGCGCCGGGGGCAATTTCGTCATTTTTCGTGACGTTGTCGGAATGGGTTGAAATTTGACATGTTGATCGGAAACAAAAATCGCGCCAGGGGCAATTACGTCATTTTTCTCGAGATTTCGGAATGGGCTAAAATTTGACAAGCTGATCGGAAACAAAAATCGCGCCGGGGACAATTTCGTCATTTTTCGCGACGGTGTCAGAATGGGCTGAAATTTAACAGATTGATCGAAAACAAAAATCGCGCCGGGGGCAATTTAATCATTTTTCGCGACGGTCTCGGAATGGTTTAAAATTTGACAGATTGATCGGAAACAAAAATCACGTCGGGGGCAATTTCGTCGTTTTTCGCGACTGTGTCAAAATGGGCTAAAATTTTGCAGGTGGATTGGAAACAAAAATCACGCCGGGGGCAATTTCGTCATTTTTCGCGACGGTGTCGGAATGGGCTGAAATTTGACAGGTTGATCGGAAACAAAAATCGCGCCGGGGGCAATTTCGTCATTTTTCGCTACGGTTACGGAATGGGCTGAAATTTGGCAGGTCGATTGGAAAAAACAATAGCGCCGGGGGCAATTTCGTCATTTTTCGCGACGGTGTCGGAATGGGCTAAAATCTTGCAGGTTGATCGGAAACAAAAATCGCGCCAGGGGCAATTAGGTCAGATTTCGCGAGATTTCTGAATGGGCTAAAATTTAACAGGTTGATCGGAAACAAAAATCGCGCCGGGAGCAATTTCGTCATTTTTCGTGACGGTCTCTGAGTGGGCTAAAATTTGACAGATTGATCGGAAACAAAAATCGAGTCGGGGGCAATTTCGTCATTTTTCGTGACGTTGTCGGAATGGGTTGAAATTTGACATGTTGATCGGAAACAAAAATCGCGCCAGGGGCAATTACGTCATTTTTCTCGAGATTTCGGAATGGGCTAAAATTTGACAGGCTGATTGGAAAAAAAAATAGCGCCGGGGGCAATTTCGTCATTTTTCGCGACGGTGTCAGAATGGGCTGAAATTTGACAGATTGATCGGAAACAAAAATCGCGCCGGGGGCAATTTAATCATTTTTCGCGACGGTCTCGGAATGGTCTAAAATTTGACAGGTTGATCGGAAACAAAAATCGCGTCGGGGGCAATTTCTTCATTTTTCGCGACGGTGTCGGATTGTTCTAAAATTTGACAGGTTGATCGGAAACAAAAATCGCGCTAGAGGCAATTTCGTCATTTTTAGCGACGGTGTCCGAATGGGTAAAATTTGGCAGTTTGATTGGAAACAAAAATCGCGCGGGGGCAATTTAGTCATTTTTCGCGACGGTGTCAGAATGAGCAGAAATTTGGTCGGTTGATTGGAAACAAAAATAGCGCCGGGGGCAATTTCGTCATTTTTCGCGACGGTGTCGGATTGGGCTAAAATTTGACAGGTTGATCGGAAACAAAAATCGCGCTAGAGGCAATTTCGTCATTTTTAGCGACGGTGTCCGAATGGGTAAAATTTGGCAGTTTGATTGGAAACAAAAATCGCACCGGGGCAATTTCGTCATTTTTCGCGACGGTGTCGGAATGAGCAAAAATTTGGTCGGTTGATTGGAAACAAAAATAGCGTCGGGGGCAATTTCGTCATTTTTCGCGACGGTGTCGGATTGGGCTAAAATTTGATAGGTTGATCGGAATCAAAAATCGCGCTAGAGGCAATTTCGTCATTTTTAGCGACGGTGTCCGAATGGGTAAAATTTGGCAGTTTGATTGGAAACAAAAATAGCTCCGGGGCAATTTCGTCATTTTTCGCGACGGTGTCGGAATGAGCAGAAATTTGGTCGGTTGATTGGAAACAAAAATAGCGCCGGGGGAAATTTCGTCATTTTTCGCGACGGTGTCGGATTTGGCTAAAATTTGACAGGTTGATCGGAAACAAAAATCGCGCTCGAGGCAATTTCGTCATTTTTAGCGACGGTGTCCAAATTGGCTAAAATTTGGCAGTTTGATTGGAAACAAAAATAGCGGCGGGGGCAATTTCGTCATTTTTCGCGACGGTGTCAGAATGTGCTAAAATTTCGCAGGTTGATTGGAAACAAAAATCACGCCGGGGGCAATTTCGTCATTTTTCGCGACGGTGTCGGAATGGGCTGAAATTTGACAGGTTGATCGGAAACAAAAATCACGCCTTGACAGATTGATCGGAAACAAAAATCACGCCTTGACAGATTGATCGGAAACAAAAATCACGCCTTGACAGATTGATCGGAAACAAAAATCACGCCTTGACAGATTGATCGGAAACAAAAATCACGCCTTGACAGATTGATCGGAAACAAAAATCACGCCTTGACAGATTGATCGGAAACAAAAATCACGCCTTGACAGATTGATCGGAAACAAAAATCGCGCTAGAGGCAATTTCGTCATTTTTCACGACGGTCTCGGAATGGGCTAAGATTTGACAGATTGATCGGAAACAAAAATCGCCCCGGTGGCAATTTCGTCATTTTTCGTGACGGCGTCGGAATGGGCGGAAATTTTACAGGTTGATGGGAAACAAAAATCGCGCTAGAGGCAATTTCGTCATTTTTAGCGACGGTGTCCGAATGGGTAAAATTTAGAAGTTTGATTGGAAACAAAAATCGCGCCGGGGGCAATTTCATCATTTTTCGCGACGGTGTCGGAATGAGAAGAAATTTGGTCGGTTGATTGGAAACAAAAATAGCGCCGGGGGCAATTTCGTCATTTTTCGCGACGGTGTCGGATTGGGCTAAAATTTGACAGGTTGATCGGAAACAAAAATCGTGCTAGAGCGATTTCGTCATTTTTAGCGACGGTGTTCGAATTGGCTAAAATTTGGCAGTTTGATTGGAAACAAAAATCGTGCCGGGGGAAATTTCGTCATTTTTCGCGACGGTGTCGGAATGAGCAGAAATTTGGCCGGTTGATTGGAAACAAAATTAGCGCCGGGGGCAATTTCGTCATTTTTCGCGACGGTGTCGGACTGGGCTAAAATTTTGCAGGTTGATTGGAAACAAAAATCACGCCGAGGGCAATTTCGTCATTTTTCGCGACGGTGTCGGAATGGGTTGAAATTTGACAGGTTGATCGGAAACAAAAATCGCGCTACGGGCAATTATGTCATTTTTCGCTACGGTATCGGAATGGGCTGAAATTTGGCAGGTTGATTGGAAAAAAAAATAGCGCCGGGGGCAATTTCTTCATTTTTTGCGACGGTGTCGGAATGGGCTGAAATTTGACAGGTTGATCAGAAACAAAAACCGCGCCAGGGGCAATTACGTCATTTTTCACGAGATTTCGGAATGGGCTAAAATTTGACAGGTTGATAGGAAACAAAAATCGCGCCGGGGGCAATTTCATCATTTTTCGCGACGGTGTCGGAATGGGCTGAAATTTGACAGATTGATCGGAAACAAAAATCGCGCCGGGGGCAATTTAGTCATTTTTCGCGACGATCTCGGAATGGTCTAAAATTTGACAGATTGATCGGAAACAAAAATCGCGCCGGGGGCAATTTCGTCATTTTTCGCGACGGTGTCGGATTTGCCCTAAAATTTGACAGGTTGATCGGAAACAAAAATCGCGCTAGAGGCAATTTCGTCATTTTTAGCGACGGTGTTCGAATTGGCTAAAATTTGGCAGTTTGATTGGAAACAAAAATAGGGCCGGGGGCAATTTCTTCATTTTTCGCGACGGTGTCGGAATGGGCTAAAATTTTGCAGGTTGATTGGAAACAAAAATTGCGTCGGGGGCAATTTCGTCATTTTTCGCGATGGTGTCGGAATGGGCTGAAATTTGACAGGTTGATCGGAAACAAAAATCACGCCGGGGCAATTTCGTCATTTTTCGCTACGGTGTCGAAATGGGCTGAAATTTGGCAGGTTGATTGGAAAAAAAATTGCGCCGGGGGCAATTACGTCATTTTTCGCGAGATTTCGGAATGGGCTCAAATTTGACGGATTGATCGGAAACAAAAATCACGCCGGGGGCAATTTCGTCATTTTTCGCGACGGTCTCGGAATGGGCTAAGATTTGACAGATTGATCGGAAACAAAAATCGCCCCGGTGGCAATTTCGTCATTTTTCGTGACGGTGTAGGAATGGGCGGAAATTTTACCGGTTGATCGGAAACAAAAATCGCGCTACGGGCAATTATGTCATTTTTCGCGTCGGTGTCCGAAGGAGCTAAAATTTGGAAGGTTGATTGGAAACAAAAATCGCGCCGGGGGCAATTTCGTCATTTTTTGCTACAGTATCGGAATGGGCTGAAGTTTGGCAGGTTGATTGGAAAAAAAAATAGCGCCGTGGGCAATTTCGTCATTTTTTGCGACGGTGTCGGAATGGGCTGAAATTTGACAGGTTGATCGGAAACAAAAACCGCGCCAGGGGCAATTACGTTAATTTTCACGAGATTTCGGAATGGGCTAAAATTTGACTGGTTGATCGGAAACAAAAATCGCGCCGGGGGCAATTTCATCATTTTTCGCGACAGTGTCGGAATGGGCTGAAATTTGACAGATTGATCGGAAACAAAAATCGCGCCGGGGCAATTTAGTCATTTTTCACGACGGTCTCGGAATGGGCTAAAATTTGACAGATTGATCGGAAACAAAAATCGCGCGCGGTGGCAATTTCGTCATTTTTCGCGACGGTGTCGGAATGGGCTGAAATTTTACAGTTTGATCGGAAACAAAAATCGCGCCGGGGGCAATTACGTCATTTTTCGCGAGATTTCGGAATGGGCTAAAATTTGACAGGTTGATCGGAAACAAAAATCGCACCGGGGGCAATTTTGTCGATTTTCACGACGGTGTCAGAATGGGCTGAAATTTGACAGATTGATCGGAAACAAAAATCGCGTCGGGGGCAATTCGTCATTTTTCGTGACGGTGTCGGAATGGGCTAAAATTTTGCAGGTTGATTGGAAATAAAAAAATCATGCCGGGGCAATTTCGTCATTTTTTCGCTACGGTGTCGGAATGGGCTGAAATTTGGCAGATTGATCGGAAACAAAAATAGCGCCGGGGGCAATTTCATCATTTTTCGCTACAGTTACGGAATGGGCTGAAATTTGGCAGGTTGATTGGAAAAAACAATAGCGCCGGGGGCAACTTCGTCATTTTTTGCGACGGTGTCGGAATGGGCTAAAATTTTGCAGGTTGATTGGAAACAAAAATCACGCCGGGGGCAATTTCGTCATTTTTCGCGACGATGTCGGAATGGGCTGAAATTTGACAGGTTGATCGAAAACAAAAACCGCGCCAGGGGCAACTACGTCATTTTTCGCGAGATTTATGAATGGGCTAAAATTTGACAGGTTGATCGGAAACAAAAATCGCGCCGGGGGCAATTTCGTCATTTTTCGCGACGATCTCTGAATGGGATAAAATTTGACAGATTGATCGGAAACAAAAATCGCGCCGGGGGCAATTTCGTCATTTTTCGCGACGGTCTCTGAATGGGCTAAAATTTGACAGATTGATCGGAAACAAAAATCACGCCGGGGGAATTTCGTCATTTTTCGTGACGTTGTCGGAATGGGTTGAAATTTGACATGTTGATCGAAAACAAAAACCGCGCCAGGGGCAATTACGTCATTTTTCGCGAGATTACAGAATGGGCCAAAATTTGACAGGTTGATCGGAAACAAAAATCGCGCCGGGGGCAATTTCGTCATTTTTCGCCACGGTGTCAGAATAGGCTGAAATTTGACAGATTGATCGGAAACAAAAATCGCGCCGGGGGCAATTTAGTCATTTTTCGCGACGGTCTCGGAATGGCCTAAAATTTGACAGATTGATCGGAAACAAAAATAGCGCCGGGGGCAATTTCGTCACTTTTCGCGACGTGTCGGATTGGTCTAAAATTTGACAGGTTGATCGGAAACAAAAATCGCGCTAGAGGCAATTTCGTCATTTTTAGCGACGGTGTCCGAATTGGCTAAAATTTGGCAGTTTGATTGGAAACAAAAATAGCACCGAGGGCAATTTAGTCATTTTTCGCGACGGTGTCGGAATGGAGTAAAATTTTGCAGGTTGATTGGAAACAAAAATCACGCCGTGGGCAATTTCGTCATTTTTCGAGACGGTGTCGAAATGGGCTGAAATTTGACAGGTTGATTGGAAACAAAAATCGCGTCTTGGGCAATTTCGTCATTTTTCGCTACGGTGTCGGAATGGGCGGAAATTTGGCAGGTTGATTGGAAAAAAAAATAGCGTCGGGGGCAATTACGTCATTTTTCGCGAGATTTCGGAATGGGCTCAAATTTGACGGATTGATCGGAAACAAAAATCACGCCGGGGGCAATTTCGTCATTTTTCGCGACAGTCTCGGAATGGGCTAAGATTTGACAGATTGATCGGAAACAAAAATCGCCCCGGTGGCAATTTCATCATTTTTCGTGACGGTGTCGGAATGGGCGGAAATTTGACAGGTTGATCGGAAACAAAAATCGCGCTACGGGCAATTACGTCATTTTTCGCGTCGGTGTCCGAAGGAGCTAAAATTTGGAAGGTTGATCGGAAACAAAAATCGCGCCGGGGCCATTTCGTCATTTTTCGCTACGGTATCGGAATGGGCTGAAGTTTGGCAGGTTGATTGGAAAAAAAAATAGCGCCGTGGGCAATTTCGTCATTTTTTGCGACGGTGTCGGAATGGGCTGAAATTTGACGGTTTGATCGTAAACAAAAACCGCGCCGGGGGCAATTACGTCATTTTTCACGAGATTTCGGAATGGGCTAAAATTTGATAGGTTGATCGGAAACAAAAATCGCACCGGGGGCAATTTTGTCAATTTTCGCGACGGTGTCAGAATGGGCTGAAATTTGACAGGTTGATCGGAAACAAAAATCTCGCCGGGGGCAATTTCGTCATTTTTCGTGACGGTGTCAGAATGGGCTAAAATTTTTCAGGTTGATTGGAAACAAAAATCACGCCGGGGCAATTTCGTCATTTTTCGCTACGGTGTCGGAATGGGCTGAAATTTGGCAGGTTGATCGGAAATAAAAATAGCGCCGGGGGCAATTTCGTCATTTTTCGCGACTGTGTCAAATGGGCTAAGATTTGACCGATCGATCGGAAAAAAAATCGCGCCGTGGGCAATTTCGTCATTTTTCGCGACTGTGTCAAATGGGCTAAGATTTGACCGATCGATCGGAAAAAAAATCGCGCCGTGGGCAATTTCGTCATTTTTCGCGACTGTGTCGGAACGGGCTTAAATTTGGTAGGTTGTTCGGAAATAAAAATCGCGCCTAGGGCAATTTCGTCATTTTTCGCGACTGTGTCGAAATAGGCATAAATTTGGCAGGTTGATCGGAAATAAAAATCGCGCCGGGGGCAATTTAGTCATTTTTTGCGACTGTGTCGAAATGGGCTAAAATTTGACTGGTTGGTAGCAAACAAAAATCGCGTCGGGGGCATTTTTCGTCATTTTACGCGACTGTGTCGGAATGGGCTTAAATTTGGCAGGTTGATCGGAAATAAAAATCGCGCCGGGGGCAATTTCGTCATTTTTCACGACTGTGTCGTATTGGGCTAAAATTTGACTGGTTCATCGGAAACAAAAATCTCGTCGGTGGCAATTTCGTCATTTTTCGCGACAGTGTCGGAATGGGCTTAAATTTGGCAGGTTGATCGAAAATAAAAATCGCGCCGGGGGCTATTTCGTCATTTTTCGCGACTGTGTCGAAATGGGCTTAAATTTGGCAGGTTGATCGGAAATAAAAATCGCGCCGTGGGCTATTTCGACAATTTTCCCGACTGTGTCGAAATGGGCTTAAATTTGGCAGGTTGATCGGAAATAAAAATCTCGCCGGGGGCAATTTAGTCATTTTTTGCGACTGTGTCAAAATGGGCTAAAATTTGACTGGTTGATAGCAAACAAAAATCGCGTCGGGGGCATTTTCTTCATTTTACGCGACTGTGTCGGAATGGGCTTAAATGTGGCAGGTTGATCGGAAATAAAAATCGCGTCGGGGACAATTTCGTCATTTTTCACGACTGTGTCGTATTGGGCCAAAATTTGACTGGTTCATCGGAAACAAAAATCTCGTCGGGGGCAATTTCGTCATTTTACGCGACAGTGTCGGAATGGGCTTAAATTTGGCAGGTTGATCGGAAATAAAAATCGCGTCGGGGGCAATTTCGTCATTTCAATCGACTAGGTCGGAATGGGCTTAAATTTGGCTGGTTGATAGGATCGGAAACAAAAATCTCGTCGAGGGCAATTTCGTCATTTCAATCGACTAGGTCGGAATGGGCTTAAATTTGGCTGGTTGATAGGATCGGAAACAAAAATCTCGTCGAGGGCAATTTCGTCATTTCAATCGACTAGGTCGGAATGGGCTTAAATTTTGCAAGTTGATCGGAAATAAAAATCACGCAGGGGGCAATTTCGTCATTTTTCGCGACTGTGTCGGAATGGGCTAAAATTTGACGGGTAGATCAGAAACAAAAATCGCGCCGGGGCAATTTCATCATTTTTCGCAACTGTGTCGGAATGGGCTTAAATTTGCCAGGTTGATCGGAAATAAAAATCTTCCCGGGGGCAATTTCGTCATTTTTCGCGACTGTGTCGAAATGGGCTAAAATTTGACTGGTTGATCGGAAATAGAAATCTCGCCGGGGGCAATTTCGTCATTTTTCGCAACTGTGTCGAAATGGGCTAAAATTTGACTGGTTGATCGGAAACAAAAATATCGCCGGGGGCAATTTCGTCATTTTACGCGACCGTGTCGGAATGGGCTTAAATTTGGCAGGTTGATCGGAAATAAAAATCGCGCCGGGCGCAATTTCGTCATTTTTCGCGACTGTGTTGAAATGGCCTAAAATTTAACTGGTTGATCGGAAATAAAAATTGCACCGGGGTCAATTTCGTCATTTTTCACGACTGTGTCGTATTGGGCTAAAATTTGACTGGTTCATCAAAAACAAAAATCGCGTCGGGGGCAATTTCGTCAATTTACGCGACCGTGTCGGAATGGGCTTAAATTTGGCAGGTTGATCGGAAATAAAAATCGCGCCGGGTGTTATTTCGTCATTTTTCGCGACTGTGGGGAAATGGGCTTAAATTTGAGAGGTTGATCGGAAACAAAAATCGCGTCGGGGGCATTTTCATAATTTTACGCGACTGTGTCGGAATGGGCTTAAATTTGGCAGGTTGATCGGAAATAAAAATCGCGACGGGGGCAATTTCGTCATTTCACGCGACTGGGTCGGAATGGGCTTAAATTTTGCAAGTTGATCGGAAATAAAAATCGCGCTGGGGGCAAATTCGTCATTTTTCACGACTATGTCGGAATGGGCTAAAATTTGATTGGTAGATCGGAAACAAAAATCGCGCCGGGGGCAATTTCGTCATTTCACGCGACTGGGTCGGAATGGGCTTAAATTTTGCAAGTTGATCGGAAATAAAAATTGCGCTGGGGGTAAATTCGTCATTTTTCACGATTATGTCGGAATGGGCCAAAATTTGATTGGTAGATCGGAAAAAAAAATCGCACCGGGGGTAATTTCGTCATTTTACGCGACCGTGTCGGAATGGGCTTAAATTTGGCAGGTTGATCGGAAATAAAAATCGCGCCGGGGGGTATTTCGTCATTTTTCGCGACTGTGGCGAAATGGGCTTAAATTTGACAGGTTGATCGGAAACAAAAATCGCGTCGGGGACATTTTCGTAATTTTACGAGACTGTGTCGGAATGGGCTTAAATTTGGCAGGTTGATCGGAAATAAAAATCGCGCCGGGGGCAATTTCATCATTTCTAGCGACTAGGTCGGAATGGGCTTAAATTTTGCAAGTTGATCGGAAATAAAAATCGCGCTGGGGGCAAATTCGTCATTTTTCGCGACTATGTCGGAATGGGCTAAAATTTGACTGGTAGATCAGAAACAAAAATCGCGCCGGGGGCAATTTCGTCATTTTACGCGACCGTGTCGGAATGGACTTAAATTTGGCAGGTTGATCGGAAATAAAAATCGCGCCGGGGGTTATTTCGTCATTTTTCGCGACTGTGGCGAAATGGGCTTAAATTTGACAGTTTGATCGGAAACAAAAATCGCGTCGGGGGCATTTTCGTAATTTTACGCGACTCTGTCGGAATGGGCTTAAATTTGACAGGTTGATCGGAAATAAAAATCGCGCGCGGGCGCAATTTCATCATTTTTCGCGACTGTGTTGAAATGGCCTAAAATTTAACTGGTTGATCGGAAATAAAAATCGCGCCGGGGTCAATTTCGTCATAAAAATCGCGCCGGGGGAAATTTCGTCATTTTTCGCGACTGTGTCGGAATGGGCTAAAATCTGACTGATTGATCAAAAACAAAAATCGCGTCGGGGGCAATTCCGTCATTTTACGCGACCGTGTCGGAATGGGCTTAAATTTGGCAGGTTGATCGGAAATAAAAATCGCACCGGGGGTTATTTCGTCATTTTTCGCGACTGTGGCGAAATGGGCTTAAATTTGACAGTTTGATCGGAAACAAAAATCGCATCGGGGGCATTTT
>NW_019256492.1:10793-11085 GCF_002742605.1 Olea europaea var. sylvestris | reverse complement strand
TGTCGGAATGGGCTTAAATTTGGCAGGTTGATCGGAAATAAAAATCGCGCCGGGGGCAATTTCGTCATTTCACGCGACTGGGTCGGAATGGGCTTAAATTTTGCAAGTTGATCGGAAATAAAAATCGCGCTGGGGGCAAATTCGTCATTTTTCGCGACTATGTCGGAATGGGCTAAAATTTGACTGGTAGATCGGAAACAAAAATCGCGCCGGGGGCAATTTCGTCATTTTACGCGACCGTGTCGGAATGGGCTTAAATTTGGCAGGTTGATCGGAAATAAAAATCGCGCCG
>NW_019256492.1:423-10393 GCF_002742605.1 Olea europaea var. sylvestris | reverse complement strand
GATTTTTCGCGACTGTGTCGGAATTGGCTCAAATTTGACCGGTTGATCGGGAACAAAAACCGCGCCGGGGGTTATTTCGTCACTTTTCGCGACTGTGGCGAAATGGGCTTAAATTTGACAGGTTGATCGGAAACAAAAATCGCGTCGGGGGCATTTTCGTAATTTTACGCGACTCTGTCGGAATGGGCTTAAATTTGGCAGGTTGATCGGAAATAAAAATCGCGCTGGGGGTTATTTCGTCAATTTTCGCGACTGTGGCGAAATGGGCTTAAATTTGACAGGTTGATCGGAAACAAAAATCGCGTCGGGGGCATTTTCGTAATTTTACGCGACTGTGTCGGAATGGGCTAAAATTTGACAGGTCGATCGGAAACAGAAATCGCGCAGGGGCAATTTCGTCATTTTTCGCGACGATGTCGGAATGGGCTAATATTTGACAGGTCGATCGGAAAAAAAATCGCGCCGGGGCGAATTTCGTCATTTTTCGCGACGGTGTCGAAATGGGCTCAAATTTGACATTTTGATCGGAATCAAAAATCGCGCCGCGGCAATTTCGTCATTTTTCGCGACGATGTCGGAATGGGCTAATATTTGACAGGTCGATCGGAAAAAAAATCGCGCCGGGGCGAATTTCGTCATTTTTCGCGACGGTGTCGAAATGGGCTCAAATTTGACATTTTGATCGGAATCAAAAATCGCGCCGCGGCAATTTCGTCATTTTTCGCGACGATGTCGGAATGGGCTAAAATTTGACAGGTCGATCGGAAACAAAAAACGCGCCGGGGGCAATTTCGTCATTTTACGCGACTGTGTCGGAATGGGCTTAAATTTGGCAGGTTGATCGGAAATAAAAATCGCGCCGGGGGTTATTTCGTCATTTTTCGCGACCGTGGCGAAATGGGCTTAAATTTGACAGGTTGATCGGAAACAAAAATCGCATCGGGGGCATTTTCGTAATTTTACGCGACTGTGTCGGAATGGGCTTAAATTTGGCAGGTTGATTGAAAATAAAAATCGCGTCGTGGGCAATTTCGTCATTTCAATCGACTAGGTCGGAATGGGCTTAAATTTTGCAAGTTGATCGGAAATAAAAATCGCGCTGGGGGCAAATTCGTCATTTTTCGCGACTATGTCGGAATGGGCTAAAATTTGACTGGTAGATCGGAAACAAAAATCGCGCCGGGGGCAATTTCTTAATTTTACGCGATCGTGTCGGAATGGGCTTAAATTTGGCAGGTTGATCGGAAATAAAAATCGCGCCGGGGGTTATTTCGTCATTTTTCGCGACTGTGGCGAAATGGCCTTAAATTTGACAGGTTGATCGGAAACAAAAATCGCGTCGGTGGCATTTTCGTAATTTTACGCGACTGTGTCAGAATCGGCTTAAATTTGGCAGGTTGATCGGAAATAAAAATCGCGCCGGGGGCAATTTCGTCATTTCACGCGACTGGGTCGGAATGGGCTTAAATTTTGCAAGTTGATCGGAAATAAAAATCGCGCTGGGGGCAAATTCGTCATTTTTCGCGACTATGTCGGAATGGGCTAAAATTTGACTGGTAGATCGGAAACAAAAATCGCGCCGGGGGCAATTTCGTAATTTTACGCGACCGTGTCGGAATGGGCTTAAATTTGGCAGGTTGATCGGAAATAAAAATCGCACCGGGGGTTATTTCGTCATTTTTCGCGACTGTGGCGAAATGGGCTTAAATTTGACAGGTTGATCGGAAACAAAAATCGCATCGGGGGCATTTTTGTAATTTTACGCGACTGTGTCGGAATGGGCCTAAATTTGGCTGGTTGATCGGAAATAAAAATCGCGCCGGGGGCAATTTCGTCATTTCAATCGACTGGGTCGGAATGGGCTTAAATTTTGCAAGTTGATCGGAAATAAAAATCGCGCTGGGGGCAAATTCGTCATTTTTCGCGACTATGTCGGAATGGGCTAAAATTTGACTGGTAGATCGGAAACAAAAATCGGGCCGGGGGCAATTTCGTCATTTTACGCGACCGTGTCGGAATGGGCTTAAATTTGGCAGGTTGATCGGAAATAAAAATCGCGCCGGGGGTTATTTCGTCATTTTTCGCGACTGTGTCGAAATTGGCTAAAATTTGACTGGTTGATCAAAAATAAAAATCGCGTCGAAGGCAATTTCGTCATTTTTTGCGACTGTGTCAGAATAGGCTAAAATTTTACTGGTAGATCGGAAACAAAAATCGCGACGGGGCAATTTCGTCATTTTTCGCGACTGTGTCGAAATGGAATTAAATTTGACTGGTTGATCGGAAATAAAAATCACGCCGGGGGCAATTTCGCCATTTTTCGCGACTGTGTCGGAATGGGCTAAAATTTGATGCTAGATCGGAAACAAAAATCGCGCCAGGGCAATTTCGTCTTTTTCGCGACTGTGTCGGAATGGGCTAAGATTTGACTGCTAGATCGTAAACAAAAATCGCGCCGGGGCAATTTCATCTTTTTCGCGACTGTGTTGGAATGGGCTTAAATTTGGCAGGTTGATCGAAAATAAAAATCGCGCAGGTGCAATTTCGTCATTTTTCGCGACTGTGTCGAAATGGGCTAAAATTTTACAGGTTGATCGGAAACAAAAATCGCGCTGGGGGCAATTTCGTCATTTTACGCGACTGTGTGGGAATGGGCTTAAATTTGGCAGGTTGATCGGAAATAAAAATCGCGCCGGGGGTAATTTCGTCATTTTACGCGACTGAGTCGGAATGGGCTTAAATTTGGCAGGTTGATCGGAAATAAAAATCGTGCCGGGGGCAATTTCGTCATTTTACGTGACTGTGTCGGAATGGGCTTAAATTTTGCAAGTTGATCGAAAATAAGAATCGCGCCGGGGGCAATTTCGTCATTTTTCGCGACTGTGTCGGAATGGGCTAAAATTTGACAGGTAGATCGGAATCAATAATCGCGCCGGGTCAATTTCGTCATTTTTCGCGACTGTGTCGGAATGGCCTTAAATTTGGCAGGTTGATCGGAAATGAAAATCGCGCCGGGGGCAATTTCGTCATTTTACGCGACTGTGTCGAAATGGGCTAAAATTTGGCTGGTTGATTGGAAATAAAAATCGCGCCGGGGTCAATTTCGTCATTTTTCACGACTGTGTCGAAATGGGCTAAAATTTGACTGGTAGATCGGAAACAAAAATCGCGCCGGGGCAATTTCGTCATTTTACGCGACTGTGTCGAAATGGGCTAAAATTTGGCCGGTTGATTGGAAATAAAAATCGCGCCGGGGTCAATTTCGTCATTTTTCACGACTGTGTCGAAATGGGCTAAAATTTGACTGGTAGATCGGAAACAAAAATCGCGTCGGGTCATTTTCGTCATTTTTCGCGACTGTGTCGGAATGGCCTTAAATTTGGCAGGTTGATCGGAAATGAAAATCGCGCCGGGGGCAATTTCGTCATTTTACGCGACTGTGTCGTAATGGGCTTAAATTTTGCAAGTTGATCGGAAATAAAAATCGCGCCGGGGGCAATTTCGAAATTTTTCGCGACTGTGTCGAAATGGGCTTAAATTTGGCAGGTTAATCGGAAATAAAAATCGCGCCGGGGCAATTTCGTCATTTTACGCGACTGAGTCGGAATTGGCTCAAATTTGGCAGGTTGATCGGAAATAAAAATCGTGCCGGGGCCAATTTCGTCATTTTACGCGACTGTATCGGAATGGGCTTAAATTTTGCAGGTTGATCGGAAAAAAAATCGCGCCGAGGACAATTTCGTCATTTTTCGCGACTGTGTCGGAATGGGCTAAAATTTTACCGGTAGATCGGAAATAAAAACCGCGCCGTGGCAATTTCGTCCTTTTTGCGACTGTGTCGGAATCGACTTAAATTTGGCAGTTTGACCGGAAATAAAAATCACGCCGGGGACAATTTCGTCATTTTTCGTGACTGTGTCGAAACGGGCTAAAATTTACCTGGTTGATCGGAAACAAAAATCGCGCCAGGGGCCATTTCGTCATTTTACTGGACTGTGTCGGAATGGGCTTAAATTTTGCAGGTTGATCGGAAATAAAAATCGCGCAGGGGGCAATTTCGTCATTTTTCGCGACTGTGTCGAAATGGGCTAAAATTTGGCTGGTTGATTGGAAATAAAAATCGTGCCGGGGTCAATTTCGTCATTTTTCACGACTGTGTCGAAATGGGCTAAAATTTGACTGGTAGATCGGAAGCAAAAATCGCGCTGTGGCAATTTCATCTTTTTTCGCGACTGTGTCGGAATGGGCTTAAATTTGGCAGGTTGATCGGAAATAAAAATCGCGCCGGGGGCAATTTCGTCATTTTTCGCGACTGTGTCGGAATGGGCTTAAATTTGGCAGGTTGATCGGAAATAAAAATCGCGCCGGGGGCTATTTCGTCATTTTTCGCGACTGTGGCGAAATGGGCTAAAATTTGACTGGTTGATCGGAAAAAAATCGCGCCAGGGGCAATTTCGTCATTTTACGCGACTATGTCGGAATGGGCTAAAATTTGACTGGTTGATCGGAAATAAAAATCGCGCCGGGCGCAATTTCGTCATTTTTCGCGACTGTTTCGAAATGGCCTAAAATTTGGCTGGTTGATCGGAAATAAAAATCGCGCCGGGGCAATTTCGTCAATCTACGCGACTGTGTCGGAATGGGCTAAAATTTGACTACTAGATCGGAAACAAAAATCGAGCCGGGGCAATTTCGTCTTTTTCGCGACTGTGTTGGAATGGGCTTAAATTTGGCAGGTTGATCGAAAATAAAAATCGCGCCAGTGGCAATTTCGTCATTTTTCGCGACTGTGTCGAAATGGGCTAAAATTTGATAGGTCGATCGGAAACAAAAATCGTGCCGGGGGCAATTTCGTCATTTTACGCGACTTTGTCGGAATGGGCTTAAATTTGGTAGGTTGATCGGAAATAAAAATTGCGCCGGGCGCAATTTCGTCATTTTTCGCGACTGTGTCGAAATGGGCTAAAATTTGACTGGTTGATCGGAAATAAAAATCGCGCCGGGGGCAATTTCGTCATTTTACGCGACTGTGTCGGAATGGGCTTAAATTTGGCAGGTTCATGGGAAATAAAAGTCGCGCCGAGGGCAATTTCGTCATTTTTCGCGACTGTGTCAAAATGGGCTAAAATTTGACTGGTCGATTGGAAAAAAAATTCGCGTCGTGGGCAATTTCGTCATTTTTCGCGCCTGAGTCGGAACGGGCTTAAATTTGGTAGGTTGTTCGGAAATAAAAATCGCACTGGGGGCAATTTAGTCATTTTTCGCGACTGTGTCGAAATTGACTAAAATTTGACTGGTTGATCGAAAATAAAAATCACGCCGGGGTCAATTTCGTCTTTTTTCGCGACTGTGTCGGAACGGGCTTAAATTTGGTAGGTTGTTCGGAAATAAAAATCGCATTGGGGGCAATTTAGTCATTTTTCGCGACTGTGTCGAAATTGGCTAAAATTTGACTGGTTGATCGAAAATAAAAATCACGCCGGGGTCAATTTCGTCATTTTTCGAGCCGGTCTCGGAATGGGCTTAAATTTTGCAAAGTGATCGGAAATAAAAATCGCACCGGGGGCAATTTAGCCATTTTTCGCGACTATGTCGGAATGGGCTAAAATTTGACTGCTAGATCGGAAACAAATACCGCGCCGAGGCAATTTCGTCATTTTCGCGACTGTGTTGGAATGGGCTTAAATTTGGCTGGTTGATCGAAAATAAAAATCGCGCAGGTGGCAATTTCGTCATTTTTCGCGACTGTGCCGAAATGGGCTAAAATTTGACAGGTTGATCGGAAACAAAAATCGCACCGGGGGCAATTTCGTCATTTTACGCGACTGTGTGGGAATGGGCTTAAATTTGACAGGTTGATCGGAAATAAAAATCGCGTCGGGGGCAATTTCGTCATTTTACGCGACTGAGTCGAAATGGGCTTAAATTTGGCAAGTTGATCGGAAATAAAAATCGTGCCGGGCGCAATTTCGTCATTTTACGCGACTGTGTCGGAATGGGCTTAAATTTTGCAAGTTGATCGGAAATAAAAATCGCGCCGGGGGCAATTTCGTCTTTTTTCGCGGCTGTGTCGGAATGGGCTAAAATTTGACTGGTAGATCGGAAACAAAAATCGCGCCGGTGCAATTTCGTCATTTTTTGCGACTGTGTCGAAATGGGCTTAAATTTGGCAGGTTGATCGGAAATAAAAATCGCGCCGGGGACGATTTAGTCATTTTTCGCGACTGTGTCGAAATGGGCTAAAATTTGACTGGTTGATAGGAAACAAAAATCGCGTCGGGGGCATTTTCGTCATTTTACGCGACTGTGTCGGAATGGGCTCAAATTTGGCAGGTTGATCGGAAATAAAAATCGCGCCGGGGGCAATTTCGTCATTTTTCACGACTGTGTCGTATTTGGCTAAAATTTGACTGGTTCATCGGAAACAAAAATCGCGTTGGGTGGCAATTTCGTCATTTTACGCGACAGTGTCGGAATGGGCTTAAATATGGCAGGTTGATCGGAAATAAAAATCGCACCGGGGGCTATTATGTCATTTTTCGCAACTGTGTTTAAATGGGCTTAAATTTGGCTGATTGATTGGAAATTAAAATCGCGCTGGGCGCAATTTCATCATTTTTCACGACTGTGCCGAAATGGGCTAAAATTTGACTGGTAGATCGGAAACAAAAATTGCGCCGTGGGAATTTCGCCTTTTTTCGCGACTGTGTCGGAATGGGCTTAAATTTGGCAGGTTTATCGGAAATAAAAATCGCGTCGGGGGCAATTTCGTTATTTTTCGCGACTGTGTCGAAATGGGCTAATATTTGACTGGTTGACAGGGAAAAAAATCGCGCCGGGGGCAATTTCGTCATTTTACGCGACTGTGTCGGAATGGGTTTAAAGTTGGCAGGTTGATCGGAAATAAAAATCGCGCCGGGCGCAATTTCGTCATTTCTCGCGACTGTGTCGAAATAGCCTAAAATTTGACTTGTTGATCGGAAATAAAAATCGTGCCGGGGTCAATTTCGTCATTTTTCACGACTGTGTCGAAATGGGCCAAAATTTGACCAGTTGATCGGAAATAAAAATCGCGCCGTGGCAATTTCGTCTTTTTTCCCGACAGTGTCGGAATGGGCTTAAATTTGGCAGGTTGATCGGAAATTAAAATCGCGCCGGGGGCAATTTCGTCATTTTTCGCGACTGTGTCGAAATGGACTAAAATTTGACTGGTTGATCGGAAACAAAAATCGCGCCGGGGGCAATTTCGTCATTTTACGCGACCGCGTCGGAATGGGCTTAAATTTGGCAGGTTGATCGGAAATAAAAATCGCGCCGGGCGCAATTTCGTCATTTTTCGCGACTGTGTCGAAATGGCCTAAAATTTGACTGGTTGATCTGAAATAAAAATCGCGCCGCTGTCAATTTCGTCATTTTTCATGACTGTGTCGTATTGGGCTAAAATTTGACAGGTTCATAGGAAACAAAAATCGCGTTGTGGGCAATTTCGTCATTTTACTCGACAGTGTCAGAATGGGCTTAAATTTGGCAGTTTGATCGGAAGTGTCGGAATGGGCTTAAATTTGGCAGGTTGATCGGAAAAAAAATCGCGTCGGGCGCAATTTCGTCATTTTTCGCGACTGTGTCTAAATGGCCTAAAATTCGACTGGTCGATCGGAAATAAAAATTGCGCCGGGGTCAATTTCGTCATTTTTCACGATTGTGTTGAAATGGGAAAAAATTTGACTGGTTCATCGGAAACAAAAATCGCGTCGTGGCAATTTCGTCTTTTTTCCCGACTGTGTCGGAATGGGCTTAAATTTGGCAGGTTGATTGGAAACAAAAATCGCGCCGGGGCAATTTCGTCATTTTACGCGACTGTCTCGGAATGGGCTTAAATTTGGCAGGTTGATCGGAAATAAAAATCTCGCCGGGGGCAATTTCGTCATTTTTTGCGACTGTGTCGGAAAGCGCTAAAATTTGACTGGTAGATCGGAAATAAAAATCGCGCCGTGCGCAATTTCGTCATTTTTCGCGACTGTCTCGAAATGGCCTAAAATTTGACTGGTTGATCCGAAATAAAAATCGCGCCGGTGTCAATTTCGTCATTTTTCACGACTGTGTCGTATTGGGCTAAAATTTGACTGGTTCATCGGAAACAAAAATCGCGTCGGGGGCAATTTCTTCATTTTACGCGACAGTGCCGGAATGGGCTTAAATTTGGCAGGTTGATTGGAAATAAAAATCGCGTCGGGGGCTATTTCGTCATTTTTCGCGACTGTGTCGAAATGGGCTAAAATTAGGCTAGTTGATCGGAAATAAAAATCGCGCCGGGGGCAATTTCGTCATTTTTCACGACTGTGTCGAAATGGGCTAAAATTTGACTGGTTGATCCGAAACAAAAATCGCGCCGGGGGCAATTTCGTCATGTTACGCGACTGTGTCGAAATGGGCTTAAATTTGGCAAGTTGATCGGAAATAAAAATCCCGCCGTGCGCAATTTCGTCATTTTTCGCGACTGTATCGAAATGGGCTAAAATTTGACTGGTTGATCGGAAACAAAAATCGCGCCGGGGGCAATTTCGTCATTTTACGCGACTGTGTCGGAATGGGCTAAAATTTGGCAGGTTGATCGGAAATAAAAATCTCGCCGGGCGAAATTTCGTCATTTTTCGCGACTGTATCGAAATGGCCTAAAATTTTACTGGTAGATCGGAAATAAAAATCGCGCCGGGCGTAATTTCGTCATTTTTCGCGACTGTGTCGAAATGGCCTAAAATTTGACTGGTTGATGGGAAATAAAAATCGCACCGGGGTCAATTTCGTCATTTTTCACGACTGTGTCGAAATGGGCTAAAATTTGACTGGTTCATCGGAAACAAAAACCGTGTCGTGGCAATTTCGTCTTTTTTCGTGACTGTGTCGGAATGGGCTTAAGTTTGGCAGGTTGATCGGAAATAAAAATCGCGCAGGGGGCAATTTCGTCATTTTTCACGACTGTGTCGAGATCGGATAAATTTTGACTTGTTGATCGGAAACAAAAATCACGCCGGGGGCAATTTCGTCATTTTACGCGACTTTGTCGGAATGGGCTTAAATTTGGCGGGTTGATCGAAAATAAAAATCGCGCCGGGGGCAATTTCGTCATTTTTTACGACTGTGTCAGAATGTGCTAAAATTTGACTGGTAGATCGGAAACAAAAATTGCGACGGGGCAATTTCGTCATTTTTCGCGACTGTGTCGAAATGGAATTAAATTTGACTGGTTGATCGGAAATAAAAATCGCGCCGGGGGCAATTTCGCCATTTTTCGCGACTGTGTCGGAATGGGCTAAAATTTGATGCTAGATCGGAAACAAAAATCGCGCCGGGGCAATTTCGTCTTTTTCGCGACTGTGTCGGAATGGGCTCAAATTTGACTGCTAGATCGGAAACAAAAATCGCGCTGGGGCAATTTCGTCTTTTTCGCGACTGTGTTGGAATGGGCTTAAATTTGGCAGGTTGATCGAAAATAAAAATCGCGCCAAGGGAAATTTCGTCATTTTTCGCGACTGTATCGAAACGGGCTTAAATTTGACAGGTTGATCGAAAACAAAAATCGCGCTGGGGGCAATTTCGTCATTTTACGCGACTGTGTGGGAATGGGCTTAAATTTGGCAGGTTGATCGGAAATAAAAATCGCGCCGGGGGCAATTTCGTCATTTTACGCGACTGAGTCGGAATGGGCTTAAATTTGGCAAGTTGATCGGAAATAAAAATCGTACCGGGGGCAATTTCGTAATTTTTCGCGACTGTGTCGAAATGGGCTTAAATTTGGCAGGTTAATCGGAAATAAAAATCGCGCCGGGGGCAATTTCGTAATTTTTCGCGACTGTGTCGGAATGGGCTTAAATTTGGCAGGGTGATCAGAAATAAAAATCGCGCAGGGGGCAATTTCGTCATTTTTCTCGACTGTGTCGAAATGGGCTAAAATTTGGCTGGTTGATTGGAA
>NW_019256492.1:0-322 GCF_002742605.1 Olea europaea var. sylvestris | reverse complement strand
GGTAGATCGGAAACAAAAATCGCGCCGTGGCAATTTCGTCTTTTTTCGCGACTGTGTCGGAATGAGCTTCAAATTGGCAGGTTGATCGGAAATAAAAATCGCGCCGGGGGCAATTTCGTCATTTTTCGCGACTGTGGCTAAATGGGCTAAAATTTGACTGGTTGATCGGAAAAAAAAATCGCGCCAGGGGCAATTTCGTCATTTTACGCGACTGTTTCGGAATGGGCCAAAATTTGACCGGTAGATCGGAAATAAAAATCGCGCCGGGCGTAATTTCGTCATTTTTCGCGACTGTGTCGAAATGGCCTAAAATTTGGCTGGT
>NW_019256491.1:0-1131 GCF_002742605.1 Olea europaea var. sylvestris | reverse complement strand
GCGTAAGTTTTGCATACGGCGTCCGTTTTGGGCCCATTAGTACTTTTCGGAAATCTAGCGACCGTTTTGGATTGAACTCACTAATTCGTCGTGACGTATGCGGGATTTTAGCCATTTGTCGAAAGAATGAGCACTTGCATATTTGGAACGCTTGGATTGTCGATGTTCAAAGAATTGAGCGTAACTTTTGCATACGGCGTCCGTTTTGGGCCCATAAGTACTTTTCGAAAATATAGCGACCGTTTTGGGTTGAACTCACAACTTCGTAGTGACGTATGCGGGATTTCAGCCATTTTTCGAAAGATTGAGCACTTGCATATTTGGAACGCTTGGATTGTCGGCGTTCGAAGAATTGAGTGCAACTTTTGCATACGGCGTCCGTTTCGGGCCCATAAGTACTTTTCCGAAATCTAGCGACCGTTTTGGATTGAACTCACCGCTTCTTCGTGACCTATGAGGGATTTCGCCCATTTTTGGAAAGAATGAGCACTTGCATATTTGGAAAGCTTGGATTGTCGGCGTTCGAAGAACTGAGCGTAACTTCTGCATACGGCGTCCGTTTTGGGCCCGTAAGTACTTTTTGGAAATGTAGCGACCGTTTTGGATTGAACTCACCACATTGTCGTGACCTATGAGGGATTTTGGCCATTTTTCAAACAACGAGCACTTGCACATTTGGATTGTAGGCGTTCGAAGAACTGAACGTGACTTTTGCATATGGCGTCCGTTTTGGGCCCATAAGTACTTTTCAGAAATGTAGGGACTGTTTTAGATTGGACTCACCGCTTCATCGTGACCTAGGAGGGATTTCGCCCATTTTTCGAAAGAATGAGCACTTGCATATTTGGAACGCTTGGATTGTCTGCGTTCGAAGAATTGAGCGTAACTTCTGCATATGGCGTCCGTTTCGGGCCCATAAGTACTTTTCCGAAATGTAGCGACCGTTTTGGATTGAACTCACCGCTTCATCGTGACCTATGAGGGATTTCGCCCTTTTTTTGGAAGAATGAGCACTTGCATATTTGGAAAGCTTGGATTGTCGGCGTTTGAAGAATTGAGCGCAACTTCTGCATACGGCGCCCGTTTTGGGTCCATAAGTACTTTTCGGAAATGTAGCGACCGTTTTGGATA
>NW_019256490.1:0-1131 GCF_002742605.1 Olea europaea var. sylvestris | reverse complement strand
TGCATAGAGTATAATAATGGTGTTTTGCCTCGAATATACAGGTTCAAAGGGAAAACCATCTACCGGCTGGGGATTTCCCTCACTTCGAACACTTCAGGGAGGTTTTGAGTGGATACAACATTGATAAGTTTGAAAAGCTGAAACCTAAAATGATCCAGGCTGTGGATGACATGCTTGGATATGACATCCCTGAACTTCTAAAGAATTTCCGCAATCCTTACGATTAAGGCTCTGTTTGTGGCTCTCTAATTTCAAAAATTGGAGTATGGAATAGTGATTAATGTTGAAATGTGTGGTTAAAAAAAAGGAAAAGTTTTTTATTTATGTGTAATATTATTTTAATTAAAGAATGTGGTTGAAAATGAGTACCGTAGAAAAAATAATGTGGTAGAAAATGAGTAATGTAGAAAACAAGGGCTAAGAATGAACAGGTGCCTTTTAGTACGACAGAAAGACGTTCTTTTTTTTACTAGGAATATAGAAGAGATTAGGTGGAATCTAGCTCATTATTTTTGTACAGTCATTTATATTTTGTACCATAGTACAGTGGTGAGCCATTTGTACAAGATCAACGTTGTTCTCTACATATGGATTTTTGTGTTTTTCTTTAATTTTTGAGGTTCGATGCCTTGAATAATTTGTCCGTTCACTTTTTGATGATTGACCTCGAACCAACGATGAAACGACTATCAAGATTAATGTTCGGATTGAATAGGATAACTATCAAGATTAAAATTAAAATTAACGGTTACTTTTTCAATTCATAGGTATATTTTAATTTTAAAATTAAAATAATGGCCGGACACGGGAGAAATATGTACATGAAAAGGCTCTAACGCACAATATTAATGTGTTCGAGTTCACTATAAAATTTTAATAAAGAAAAATTGATATGTTAAAATTAAAAGTTATTAAAAATTTATTTTTTTTCAATACGGTTAAAGTCAAAAGAAAATAATTATTTTTTAATATGCAAAGCCCGAAATAAAAGAATTAAACTTGTGGTACATTCGGGGGTACCGAAGCGTGTACCTAATGGACACGCGACCCCTGGTTTCACGGGGTGCCTTTCTTCTTGGCACAGAAAGGGACACCGTGCGGCAGTAGTCTGCTCCGCTAGACTACCTTCCG
>NW_019256489.1:0-1131 GCF_002742605.1 Olea europaea var. sylvestris | reverse complement strand
ACAACTTCGTCGTGACGTATGCGGGATTTCAGCCATTTTTCTAAAGAATGAGCACTTGCATATTTGGAACGCTTGGATTGTCGTCATTCGAAGAATTGAGCGTAACTTTTTCATACGGCGTCCGTTTCGGGCCCATAAGTACTTTTCGAAAATGTAGCGACCGTTTTGGATTGAGCTCAGAACTTCGTCGTGATGTAAGCGGGATTTCAGCCATTTTTCGAAAGAATGAGCATTTGCATATTTGGAACGCTTGGATTGTCGGCGTTCAAAGAATTGAGCATAACTTTTGCATACGGCGTCCGTTTTGGGCCCATAAGTACTTTTCGGAAATGTTGCGACCATTTTGGATTGAACTCACTACTTCATCTTGAAGTATGCAGGATTTCAGCCATTTTTCGACAGAATGAGCACTTGCATATTTGGAACGCTTGGATTGTCGGCGTTCAAAGAATTGAGCTTAACTTTTGCATACGGTGTCCGTTTTGGGCCCATAAGTAATTTTTGGAAATATAGCGACCGTTTTGGATAGAACTCACCGCTTCATCGTGACGTATGAGGGATTTTTCCCATTTTTCGAAAGAATGTGCACTTGCATATTTGGAAAGCTTGGATTGTCGGCGTTCGAAGAATTGAGCGTAACTTTTGCATACGGCGTCCGTTTTTGGCCCATAAGTAATTTTCGGAAATGTAGGGATCGTTTTGGATTGAACTTAGAACTTCGTCGTGATGTAAGCGGGATTTCAGCCATTTTTTTAAAGAATGAGCAGTTGCATATTTGGAACGCTTGGATTGTCGGCGTTCAAAGAATTGAGCGTAACTTTTGCATACGGTGTCCGTTTTGGGCCCATAAGTAATTTTTGGAAATGTAGCGATCGTTTTGGATAGAACTCACCGCTTCATCGTGACGTATGAGAGATTTTGCCCATTTTTCGAAACAATGTGCACTTGTATATTTGGAACGCTTGGATTGTCGGTGTTCGAAGAATTGAACGTAACTTTTGCATACGACGTCTGTTTTGGTCCCATAAGTACTTTTCGGAAATGTAGTGACCGTTTTGGATTGAACTAACTACTTCGTCGTGATGTATGCGGGATTTCAGCCATTTTTCGAAAGAATGAGCACTTACATAT
>NW_019256488.1:0-1131 GCF_002742605.1 Olea europaea var. sylvestris | reverse complement strand
ATCGGTTGATTTCACACAAGGCATGACATTTCTACTAATTATGACTTTAAAGCCATTTTGCTTTCTAACCCACAGTTTGCACCTTTTTGTTTCCTCTCCATAACCCAGAAAAACACACTTTAAGGACCTGGGTTATAGTTTTCCTTCACTCTGATGTGAATAAGTAGTGCAGCCAAAAACTTTCAGTTTACTATAATAGGAATTTTTCCTGACCATATCTTTTCAGGGACTTGAAAATCAATTGCACTTGATGGACTTCTATTTATTAGATAAGTTGCTGTTTTTAGGGCCTCTCCCCAAAAGAACTTAGGAAGACCAGAACTGTACAACATACATCTCACATTTTCCAATAAATATCTATTCAATCTCTCAGCAACACCATTTTGCTGAGGAGTGTATGTTACTGTTCTGTGTTTTAAGATTCCATTATCTTTACAAAGCAGGTCAAATTCAGAGTTGCAAAACTCAAGACCATTATCAGTCCTTAAAGCCTTGATTTTCTTATTTGTTTGATTTTCAATCATTAATTGCCAATGTTTAAAGGTTTGAAAGGTATCAGATTTTTGTTTTAGAAGAAAAGTCCAAATTTTTCTTGAAAAATCATCTACTATTAGAAAGTAAAATCTAAAACCACTCAGAGTATTTACAGATGCTGATCCCCAGAGATCAGCATGTAAATATTCTAGTATAGAAGTAGATTTATGAATACCAATTTTGAAAGGCAGTTTCTTTTGTTTTCCAAATACACAATTTTCACAAAAATCCAAACCCTTAACACTGTCTTTACCAAAACATCCAAGTTTATTTAGAATTACTAGTCCCTTTTCTGAGATGTGGCCAAGTCTTTTATACCAAATTAAAGACTTATTAGATTCAGAGTTTAAGGCTGTAGAACAGTGATCTGTCACAGATTTAACACATACAGTATATATACCATTTATTTTTTAAGAGGATATTACTGTTTTACTTCCTTGCATAAGAGTTAGAAGCCCTTTGTGAATCATAATACTGTATATTTCATCAAGCTCTCCCAAGGAAATAAGATTTCTAACTCAGGGACATATCTAGTGTTCTCAAGTTCTAGGGTACAACTGTTATTTAGTGAGAGTTTGACCTTCCCAATTCCCTTGA
>NW_019256487.1:0-1131 GCF_002742605.1 Olea europaea var. sylvestris | reverse complement strand
GGATATTGCACCAAGTAACTATTATTTAATTAATATTCAAATATTACACGTCATCTTATTTTTCTCCATAAATACTGGATTGTTAAGTTAAACGAAAAATGTTAAATTTTAACAACTCACACATGCATTGAATCATGCGAATCTCACTCCCCTACCAAAATATAATCACGTCTTTAATCTCTAAATTGGTGTCTATTCACATTCCCCACCCTCCATTCATCCCATATCATCTCAACTCAAGAAATTCCAAAAATCAAACCAAAATTTGATATTATATAGATTTCAAACATCGAAATCCCTTAAAGTGTGTTTGATTGACATGAAAAATATCACATAGAAAAGAACACGTTTTCCATCGTTTGTGGAAAACAAAAATCACGGAAAATGTTTTCCTTAAAAATAAGGAAAATTCGACATATTTTCAAAAGTTGGAAAATATTTTTCATGGAAAAAAATAACAATCAAACACTCCAAGTAGGAATTTGGGTGGAAAACTGATATTTTCTATGGAAAATAAATGTAATCAAACACACCCTTACATTATTCTACAAAATCAATTTCTTGTTATTATTTATTCCGTTGATTTGTAGATAATTTTGTGGGAATAGTTTGTTTTGTTGTTCTCAGCAACAGGTCGTTTTGATGTTTTTAGTACATTGGAGTGATGCTATTCTTGTTGCAGATTTCAATTAGTATTGTTTGGGAATGCTTTTTTGCCAAATGTTTTTCATGAATAGCTTGTTTTTGATGTTTTAAGGATGTTAGTGTGATGTTAATTTTATGGCAATTTTCAATTAGTAATGTTTGTTCAGTCACAATTGCTCGTTTTGTACGATTTGATAAATCTGGATACGCTGTGTTGCATCGAATTCTAAATGCATATTTGTGTTTTACGCCACAGATGAAATTCTTATGTTCAATTTTGGGAGAAAATCATGCACGCACTTGGCCACTGGAGCGTTTGTCACATAACAATTGATATCCAATTTTTGAATGTTGATATGATTTACTGAATTGAAAATGGATGTCAAACACGGCCCTTTTTCTGTATTTTTTATATTAACCATTTCAATTTAATACATCTTAATATATGGACATCCTACCGCGATATGGAAACTCCACACAACGGTT
>NW_019256486.1:0-1131 GCF_002742605.1 Olea europaea var. sylvestris | reverse complement strand
TTTTTCTTCTGGTGACTGGAGTAATTAGGCGGCATGATAGACCTGGCTAAGTAGTTAACTATGTCCACATACTAGGGTGCCTCCCCCATATAAAAAATCTGTTCATCTGGGAAGACTTCGTTGATTTCCACTATTTTTGTCTGTTCTGTGGCCTCAAGTCGAGATAAGTGGTCTGCCACTACGTTTTTACTACCCTTCTTATCCCTAATTTTCAAGTCAAACTCTTGAAGCAACAGTATCCAAAGAATGAGACATGGCTTTACATCCTTCTTTTCTATTAAGTACTTGATAGCAGCGTGATCTGTGTAAACGATGACCTTTAATCCCACGAGATATGACCGAAATTTGTCAAAGGCGTAGACTACGGCAATGAGCTCTTTTTCTATAGTGGCATAATTGAGTTGAGTGTTGTTTAAGGTCTTACTTGCATAGTAAATCACGTGAAATATCTTATTTCTTCATTGTCCCAAGACGGCCCCAACAGCATAATCACTGGCGTCGCACATTAATTCAAATGACAGATTTCAATCTAGTGTGATGATCACGGGTGCTGAAATCAACTTCTCTTTCAAGGTGTTAAAAGCAACCAGACACTCATCCATGAACTAAGATGTAGATTCCTTCATCAATAGACAGCACAATGATTTAGTAATCTTTGAAAAATCCTTGATGAACCTTCTGTAGAAATCTACATGCTCGAGGAAACTACGAACACCTTTCACGGATGTAGGTGATGGTAATTTCTCGATCACCTGAATCTTTGCTCTGTCTACTTCAATACCCTTTACTGAGATTCTGTGTCCTAGCATGATGCCTTTCTATACCATAAAGTGGCATTTTTCCCAATTCAATACCAAGTTAGTCTCCGTACACCGTTGTAGCACAGGACTCAAATGTTCCAAGCACTCATCAAACGAAGACCCGAACACTGAGAAATCGTCCATGAATACCTCGATAAACTTCTCAATCATATCTAAGAAGATAGCCATCATGCAGCACTGAAAAATTGCAGGAGCGTTGCATAAACCAAACGGCATCCTACGGTATACAAAGGTACCGTAGGGGCAAGTGAAAGTTGTCTTCTCCTGATCGTCAGGTGCTACTGGAATCTGATTATACCCGGAATACCCA
>NW_019256485.1:0-1131 GCF_002742605.1 Olea europaea var. sylvestris | reverse complement strand
TTTTTTTTTTTCATTTTTGCCTATTTTTCATTTATTTCTTTGAATTCCACCAACTTTCCTCGAGTTTACCTAACAAAAAAAATTTACATCTAATTAAGTCATAAGTCATCATAATTTATTATAATTAGTCTCATTTAATGGCTCAGATAAGTGTATAACTTATTTGTTTACTTTTTGTAGAGTTTGAACCTTGACTTCTTTAGTTTGAATATAGATTGTTTTGATACTAGAAGTAGACCAAGTCAAAAGTTGGGTACATGAATGTGTGGTTGGGTGTATCTTTAGAAAATCACTAGTCATGTCATTTTCACTTCCAAGGAAGCTTCTAGCGGAAGCTTTTAAACCTATTGAATTGTGAACTTTAATTATTTCTCATTAATTAATTCGGTGTCCTAGATTAAGTCTCTCCATCCTCTCCTCCTTTAAATTCAATTTTTTTCTTCATTTTTCCCATATCCCTCCATGTGTTCTCCCTTTTCTCATGCCATTTTCTTCTTCAAATTGATATTCGGCCCATGTTTTCTTAGTTCCAAGCTTGTCCATCAAAAGTTCTTACCCTAGGTACTTTCTTGTTGACTCTACTTCTATTTTTCTTAGACTCTTTTTTGGTTCTTTCTCTATCATTGGAAGCAAACAAGTTTGAATGAATCTGTAATCTGTTCTTTAGGGAATAATCAGGAAGAGTCCATGATCCTTTGTGAGTCTTCATCTTATCTAGTTTGAATGTTTAGAAAAAGACAGAGCCAATGTAGTTCGAGCTTTAAGACATGACCAAAGTCTTGTTCTTTCTTGGTCAGCGAGTCCAGCCTCTTCTCGGCCTACCTTTTATTTTTTTACTCTGTTATTCCTATTCATAGTAAGTTCCTTACTTTTCCTCATATTCCACCAATTATTCCTGAGTCTAACATTCCATGGCTTTCCTTTTTAGTAACTAGTCAAGAGATGAGAAAATTAAAGGAAACCCAACATTTAGCCCCTGTTTGACCCCCATTACCTGAAAAAGGAAATGGGGGGGGGGGAATAGTATTTTTTAGAAAAATGAGAAGTCGAAAAAGAAGGAAAAATTTTCGATTTACGTGTAATATTATTTTATGGAAGATTGTGTGGTTGAAAATAGGAGAGAGAAAAATA
>NW_019256484.1:0-1131 GCF_002742605.1 Olea europaea var. sylvestris | reverse complement strand
AAGCATGAATGCGTCATAAACTTCTTTGTTCTTCATTTTAGATAAGCAACTGTAAGATATAATGAATATAAATAATTTGATAATAGTAAATATAATTGAAAATATTCTTTCATAGCATTACTCTACAAACCGAATAAGCTAATTTCTGCAGTCTTAAATCTGAAAAGTTGTATAATGCTGAAAATCACACCAAAAAGGTACACCAATGAATAACCTTACTCATGTTTGTGTAATCTCAATGTACAAGGCAAAGCCATTCCTATATGATAATCTGCTAATCTGATAATCTGGTCATACGTACGCAGAAGTGTCTTAAAGGCTAATCACCCTAGTACACGACCCAAATCCTATGTGTGTACGAGAGTGGGGCCTAAAGACCTTTGATAATTTGATCATACACGATGAAAACATATTCACAATAATGCAAAGCGAATAAAAACCATAATTAATCATTAATCGTGGAAACACATTCACACTAGTGCAGACTAGGGTAAAATCACGTGGGTACTTTCTGATGGTTTTAAAAATACTTTAATTATGCTGAAATATTTAATAAACATATAACTTGCTAATCAAATGATTTAACTAAACTGAATTTAACTTTAAAAGAAATTATAAAATTTACTTGATTATGCCCAAAATATAACGCGGTGATTTTACATACAGCTTTGGGATGTCATATCCACAGGGAGATGAAAAATGGTTTAAAGGATCAAATAAATTGGGGTTTTCGTGATTTTGTGAAGTGAGTTTTCAATTTGAAGTGGGATTTAAATATCAATATTCAAAATAGTGGAGCACTGGAATTCACTCTTTCGGATTGGATCAATCAACATTAATCATCCATACATTTTACTCTAAAATCAAGGTTCCTATAACATATTCCTACTTTAGTCTATTGAAATCAAATTAAGAAGCGTCCATATACATCAAGCATACGGAAGTAAATAATCCATCAACGACATACATGAAATTAAAACTCAATAAATATTTCAATCAAATGATAGAAAGAGTGTGACTAATTCTATAAAAAATCTAATAAGAATTGAACCAATTTCAATTACTAATTCAAAAAGGGAAACCTATATTTATTAATTTCACTTGCAATCCTGGAATTTAGAATTCCTAACA
>NW_019256483.1:0-1131 GCF_002742605.1 Olea europaea var. sylvestris | reverse complement strand
TTGTCAAGTGTTAATTGGATGGGAAAACTGTTTGAAATTTAAAGTGTCCAATAGGGATATGTCACGTGGCAAAGTGTAAACTAAAGTGTACACCATAGTGTGCATGAAGCAAGGTTCTTACCGATTGAACTTTCCTATTTGTACACTAATTTTTGACACGTTGTTTGACACATGCATTGTTGTCAAGTGTCAATTGGATATAAAAACTGTTTGAAATTTAAACTGTCCAACTTAGTAATGTCACGTGGGTAAGTGTAAACTAAAGAGTACACCATAGGGTACATGTAGCGTGGTCCTTACCGATTCAACTTTGTTATTTGTACAATGATTTTTGAGACGTTGTTTGACACATGCATTGTTGTCGAGTGTCAATTGGATAGGAAAAATATTTGAAATTGGAACTGTCCTATAGGGTAATGTCTCATGGCAATGTGTGAACTAAAGTGTGTACACTATAGTGTACATGTAGCAAGGTTCTTACCGATTGAACTTCGCTATATGTACACTGATTTTTGAGACATTGTATGACAATTGCGTGTTGTTGTTTAGTGTTAATAGGTTTTTGAAAACTGTTTGAAATTCAAATTGCCCAAGAGGGTAATCTTACGTGGCAAAGTGTAAACTAAAGTGTACCATTTGTACACTTATTTTTGACACGTTGTTTGACACATGCATTGTTGTCAAGTGTCAAATGGATAGGAAAACTATTAGAAATTTAAACAATCCAACAGGGTAATGTCACATGATAAAGTGTAAACTAAAGTGTGTGCACCATAGTGTACATGTAACAAGGTTCTTACGGATTGAACTTTGCTATTTGTACACTGATTTTGGACATGTTGTTTGACACTTGCGTATTTGTCAAGTGTCAATTGAATGGGAAAACTATTTAAAATATAAACTGTCCAACAGGGTAATGTCACGTGCAAAAGTGTAAACTGAAGTGTACACCATAGTGTACATGTAGCAAGGTTCTTACGAATTGAACTTTGCTGTTTATACACTGATTTTTGACACGTTGTTTGACACTTGCATTGTTGTCAAGTTTCAACGGGATGGGAAAACTGTTTGAAGTTTAAACTATCAAACAGGATAATGTCACATGGCAAAATGTAAACTAAAGTGCACACC
>NW_019256482.1:0-1131 GCF_002742605.1 Olea europaea var. sylvestris | reverse complement strand
TGACTCGTTGATCGGAAACAAAAATCGCAGCGGGGGCAATTTGTCATTTTTCTCGACTGTGTCGAAATTGACTGAAATTTGGCCGTTTGATCTGAAATAAAAATCGCGCCGGGGACAATTTCGTCATCTTTCTCGACTGTGTCGGAATTGGCTCAAATTCGACTTGTTGATCGGAAACAAAAATCGCGCCGGAGGCAATTTCGTCATTTTTCTCGACTGTGTCGAAATTGGCTGAAATTTGGCAGTTTGATCTGAAATAAAAGTATAGCCAGGGGCAATTTCGTTATCTTTCTCGACTGTGTCGGAATGGGCTTAAATTTGACAAGTTGATCGAAAATAAAAATCGCGCCGGGGCAATTTCGTCATTTATCGCAACTGTGTCGGAATTGGCTAAAATTTGACTGGTTTATCGGAGACAAAAATCGCGCCGGGCGCTATTTCGTCATTTTTCTCGATTGTGTCAGAATTGGCTAAAATTTGGCAGTTTGAACTGAAATAAAAATCGCGCCGGGGGCAATTTTGTCATTTTTCTAGACTGTGTCGGAATGGGCTCAAATTTGACAGGTTGATCGGAAACAAAAATCGCGCCGAGGGGCAATTCCGTCATTTTTCTCGACTATGTCGGAATTGGCTGAAATTTGGCAGTTTGTTCTGAAATAAAAATCGCGCTGGGGGCAATTTCGTCATTTTTCTCGACTGTGTCGGAATGGGCTCAAATTTGACAGCTTGATCGGAAACAAAAATCGCATCGGTGGCAATTTCGTCATTTATCTCGACTGTGTCGGAATGGGCTCAAATTTGGCAGGTTGATCGGAAACAAAAATCGCGCCGGGGGCAATTTCGTCATTTTTCTCGACTGTGTCGGAATGGGCTCAAATTTGACAGCTTGATCGGAAACAAAAATCGCGCCGAGGGGCAATTCCGTCATTTTTCTCGACTATGTCGGAATTGGCTCAAATTTGGCAGGTTGATCCGGGTGTAATTTCGTCATTTTTCGCGACTGTGTCGGAATTGGCTAAAATTCGATTTGTTGATCGGAAACAAAAATCGCGCCGGGAGCAATTTCGTCATTTTTCTCGACTGTGTCGAAATTGGCTAAAATTTGGCAGTTTGATCTGAAATAAAAATCGT
>NW_019256481.1:23729-57576 GCF_002742605.1 Olea europaea var. sylvestris | reverse complement strand
ATTCTTTCGAAAAATGGCCGAAATCCCTCATATGTCACGACGAAGTTGTGAGTTCAATCCAAATGGGTCGCTACATTTCCAAAAAGTACTTATGGGGCCAGAACGGACACCGTGTGCAAAAGTTACGCTCAATTCTTCGTAAGCCGACTATCCAAGCATTCCAAATATAGAAGTGCTCGTTCTTTCGATAAGTGGCCGAAATCCCTCATATGTCACGACGAAGTTGTGAGTTCAATTCAAAAGGGTCGCTACATTTCCAAAAAGTACTTATGGGGCCAAAACGGACACCGTGTGCAAAAGTTATGCTCAATTCTTCGTGCGCCGACTATCCAAGCATTCCAAACATAAAACTGCTCACTCATTCTAGAAAATGGCCAAAATCCCTCATACGTCACGATGAAGTAGTGAGTTCAATCCAAAAGGGTCGCCACATTTTAAAAAAGTACTTATGGGCCCAAAACGGACATCGTGTGCGAAAGGTACGCTCAATTCTTCTTAGGCCGACTATCCAAGCCTTCCAAGTATAAAAGTGCTAATTCTTTCAGAAAATGGCCAAAATTTGTCATACGTCACGATGAAGTGGTGGGTTCAATCCAAAAGGGTCGCTACATTTCCAAAAAGTACTTATGGGCCCAAAACGGACACCGTGTGCAAAAGTTACGCTCAATTCTTCGTACGCCGACTATCCAAGCGTTCAAACATAAAATTGCTCATTCTCTCCAAAAAATGGCCAAATTCCCTCACACGTAACAACGAAGTAGTGAGTTCAATCCAAAAGGGTCGCTACATTTCCAAAAAGTACTTATGGGCCCGAAACGGACACCTCTTACAAAGGTTATGCCCAATTCTTCGTACGTCGACGATCCGAGCGTTCGAAATATAGAACTGCTCGTCCTTTCGAAAAATGGCCAAAATCCCGCAGACGTCACGACGAAGTAGTGAGTTCAATCCAAAATGGTCGCTACAATCCAAAAAAGTACTTATGGGCCCAAAACGGACACCGTGTGCAAAAGGTATGCTCAATTCTTCGTACGCCGACTATCCGAGCGTTCCAAATATAGATGTGCTCTTCTCTTGAAAAATGGCCGAAATCCCTCATATGTCACGATGAAGTGGTGAGTTCAATCTAAAAGGGTCGCTGCATTTCCAAAAAGTACTTATGGGGCCAAAACGGACACCGTGTGCAAAAGTTACGCTCAATTCTTCGTACGCCGACTATCCAAGCCTTCCAAACATAAAATTGCTCTTTCTTTCAAAAAATGGCCGAAATCCATCATACGTCACGACGAAGTGGTGAGTTCAATCCAAAATGGTCGCTACATTTCCAAAAAGTACTTATGGGCCCAAAACGGACACCGTGAGCAAAAGTTACGCTCTATTCTTCGTACCCTGACTATCCAAGACTTCCAAACATAAAACTGCTCATTCATTCAAAAAAATGGCCAAAATCCCTCATACGTAACAACGAAGTAGTGAGTTCAATCCAAAAGGATCGCTACATTTCCAAAAAGTACTTATGGCCCCGAAACGGGCACCTCTTGCAAAAGTTACGCTCAATTCTTCGTACGCCGACTATCCGAGCGTTCCAAATATAGAAGTGCTCGTTCTTTCGAAAAATGGCTGAAATCCCTCAGACGTCAAAACGAAGTAGTGAGTTCAATCCAAAACGGTCGCTACATTTCCAAAAAGTACTTATGGGCCCGAAACGGACACCGTGTGCAAAAATTACGCTCAATTCTTCGTACGCCGACTATCCGAGCGTTCCAAATATAGATGTGCTCATTCTTTTGAAAAATGGCCGAAATCCCTCGCATGTCACGACGAAGTGGTGAGTTCAATCCAAATGGGTCGCTGCATTTCCAAAAAGTACTTATGGGGCCAAAACGGACACCGTGTGCAAAAGTTACCCTCAATTCTTCGTAAGCCGACTATCCGAGCGTTCCAAATATAGAAGTGCTCGTTCTTTCGATAAATGGCCAAAATCCCTCATATGTCACGACGAAGTTGTGAATTCAATCCAAAAGGGTCGCTACATTTCCAAAAAGTACTTATGGGGCCAAAACGGACACCGTGTGCAAAAGTTATACTCAATTCTTCGTACGCCGACTATCCAAGCCTTCCAAACATAAAACTGCTCACTCATTCCAAAAAATAGCCAAAATCCCTCATACGTCACGACGAAGTAGTGAGTTCAATCCAAAAGGGTCGCCACATTTCCAAAAAGTACTTATGGTCCCAAAATGGACATCGTGTGCGAAAGGTACGCTCAATTCTTCGTACGCCGACTATCCAAGCCTTCCAAGTATAAAAGTGCTAATTCTTTCAGAAAATGGCCAAAATTTGTCATACGTCACGATGAAGTGGTGAGTTCAATCCAAAAGGGTCGCTACATTTCCAAAAAGTACCTATGGGCCCAAAACTGAGACCGTGTGCAAAAGTTACGCTCAATTCTTCGTACGTCGACTATCCAAGCGTTCCAAACATAAAACTGCTCACTCTTTCCAAAAAAGGGGCAAAATCCCTCATTCGTCACGACGAAGTAGTGAGTTCAATCCAAAAGGGTCGCTACATTTCCAAAAATTACTTATGGGCCCAAAACGGACACCGTGTGCAAAAGTTACGCTCAATTCTTCGTACGTCGACTATCCAAGCCTTCCAAACATAAAACTGCTCATTCATTCCAAAAATGGACAAAATCCCTCATACGTCACGACGAAATAGTGAGTTCAATCCAAAAGGGTAGCTACATTTTCGAAAAGTACTTAAGGGCCCGAAACGGACACCTCTTGCAAAAGTTACGCTCAATTCTTCGTATGCCGACTATTCGAGCGTTCCAAATATAGAAGTGCTAGTTCTTTCGAAAAATGGCTGAAATCCCTCAGACGTCACGACGAAGTAGTGAGTTCAATCCAAAACGGTCGCTGCATTTCCAAAAAGTACTTATGGGCCCAAAACGGACACCGTGTGCAAAAGTTACGCTCAATTCTTCGTACGCCGACTATCCGAGCGTTCCAAATATTGAAGTGCTCGTTCTTTCGAAAAATGGCCGAAATCCCTCATATGTCACGATGAAGTTGTGAGTTCAATCCAAAAGGGTCGCTACATTTCCAAAAAGTACTTATGGGGCCAAAACGGACACCGTGTGCAAAAGTTATGCTCAATTCTTCGTACGCCGACTATCCAAGCCCTCCAAACATAAAACTGCTCATTCTTTCCAAAAAATGGCCAAAATCCCTCATACGTAACAATGAAGTAGTGAGTTCAATCCAAAAGGGTCGCTACATTTCCAAAAAGTACTTATGGGCCCGAAACGGACACCTCTTGCAAAGGTTACGCCCAATTCTTCGTACGCCGACTATCCGAGCGTTCCAAATATAGAACTGCTCGTTCTTTCAATAAATGGCCGAAATCCCTCAGACGTCACGACGAAGTAGTGAGTTCAATCCAAAACGGTCGCTACATTTCCAAAAAGTACTTATGGGCCCAAAACGGACACCGTGTGCAAAAGTTACACTCAATTCTTCGTACACGACTATCCGAGCGTTCCAAATATAGATGTGCTCATTCTTTCAAAAAATGGCCGAAATCCCTCATATGTCATGACGAAGTAGTGAGTTCAGTCCAAAAGGGTCGCTACATTTCCAAAAAGTACTTATGGGCCCAAAACGGACACCGTGTGCAAAAGTTACGCTCAATTCTTCGTACGCCGACTATCCGAGCGTTCCAAATATAGAAGTGCTCATTCCTTCGAAAAATGGTCGAAATCCCTCATATGTCACGACGAAGTTGTGAGTTCAATCCAAAAGGGTCGCTACGTTTCCAAAAAGTACTTATGGGCCCGAAACGGACACCTCTTGCAAAGGTTACGCCCAATTCTTCGTACGCCGACTATCCGAGTGTTTCAAATATAGAACTGCTCGTTCTTTTGAAAAATGGCCGAAATCCCTCAGACGTCAGGACGAAGTAGTGAGTTCAATTTAAAACGGTCGCTACATTTCCGAAAAGTACTTATGGGCCCAAAACGGACACCGTGTGCAAACGTTACGCTCAATTCTTCGTACGCGGACTATCCGACCGTTCCAGATATAGATGTGCTCATTCTTTCGAAAAATGGCCGAAATCCCTCATATGTCACGACGAAGTTGTGAGTTCAATCCAAAAGGGTCGCTACATTTCCATAAAACACTTATGGGGCCAAAACGGACACCATGTGCAAAAGTTACGCTCAATTCTTCGTACGTCGACTATCCGAGCGTTCCAAATTTAGAAGTGCTCGTTTTTTCGAAAAATGGCCGAAATCCCTCTTATGTCACGATGAAGTCGTGAGTTCAATCCAAAAGGGTCGCTACATTTCCAAAAAGTACTTATGGGCCCGAAACGGACACCTCTTGCAAAGGTTACGCCAAATTCTTCGTACGCCGACCATCCGAGCGTTCCAAATATAGAACTGCTCGTTCTTTCGAAAAATGGCCGAAATTCCTCAGACGTCACGAGGAAGTAGTGAGTTCAATCCAAAACGGTCGCTATATTTCCAAAAAGTACTTATGGGCCCAAAACGGACACCGTGTGCAAAAGTTACACTCAATTCTTCGTACACGACTATCCGAGCGTTCCAAATATAGATGTGCTCATTCTTTCAAAAAATGGCCGAAATCCCTCATATGTCATGACGAAGTAGTGAGTTCAGTCCAAAAGGGTCGCTACATTTCCAAAAAGTACTTATGGGCCCAAAACGGACACCGTGTACAAAAGGTACGCTCAATTCTACGTACGCCGACTATCCAAGCCTTCAAACATAAAATTGCCCTTTCTTTCAAAAAATTACCAAAACCGGTCATACGTCACGACGAAGTTGTGAGTTCAATCCGAAAGGGTCGCTACATTTCCAAAAAGTACTTATGGGCCCAAAACGGACACCGTGTGCTAAAGGTACGCTCAATTCTTCGTACGACTATCCAAGCCTTCCAAGTACAAAAGTGCTAATTCTTTCAGAAAATGGCCGAAATCTGTCATACGTCACGATGAAGTGGTGAGTTCAATCCAAAAGGGTCGCTACATTTCCAAAAAGTACTTATGGGCCCAAAACAGACACCGTGTGCAAAAGTTACGCTCAATTCTTCGTACGCCGACTATCCAAGCCTTCGAACATAAAATTGCTCATTCTTTCCAAAAAATGGGTAAAATCCCTCATACGTAACAACGAAGTAGTGAGTTAAATCCAAAAGGGTCGCTACATTTCCAAAATGTAATTATGGGCCCGTAACGGACACCTCTTGCAAAGGTTACGCCCAATTCTTCGTACGTCGACGATCCGAGCGTTCCAAATATAGAACTGCTAATTCTTTCGAAAAATGGCCAAAATCCCTCAGACGTCATGACGAAGTAGTGAGTTCAATCCAAAATGGTCGCTACATTCCCAAAAAGTACTTATGGGCCCAAAACGGACACCGTGTGCAAAAGTTACGCTCAATTCTTCGTACGTCGACGATCCGAGCGTTCCAAATATAGATGTGCTCATTCCTTCGAAAAATGGCCGAAATCCATCATACGTCACGATGAAGTGCTGAGTTCAATCCAAAACGGTCGCTGCATTTCCAAAAAGTACTTATGGGCCCAAAACGGACACCGTGAGCAAAAGGTACGCTCAATTCTTCGTACGTCGACGATCCGAGCGTTCCAAATATAGATGTGCTCATTCCTTCGAAAAATGGCCGAAATCCATCATACGTCACGATGAAGTGCTGAGTTCAATCCAAAACGGTCGCTACATTTCCAAAAAGTACTTATGGGCCCAAAACGGACACCGTGAGCAAAAGTTACGCTCTATTCTTCGTACGCCGACTATCAAAGACTTCCAAACATAAGACTGCTCATTCTTTCCAAAAAATGGCCAAAATCCCTCATACGTAACAAGGAAGTAGTGAGTTCAATCCAAAAGGATCGCTACATTTCCAAAAAGTACTTATGAGCCCGAAACGGGCACCTCTTGCAAAAGTTACGCTCAATTCTTCGAACGCCGACTATCCAAGCCTTCCAAACATAAAACTGATCATTCATTCCAATAATGGACAAAATCCCTCATACGTCACGACGAAGTAGTGAGTTCAATCCAAAAGGGTCGCTACATTTTCGAAAAGTACTTATGGGCCCGAAACGGACACCTCTTGCAAAGGTTACGCCAAATTCTTCGTACGCCGACCATCCGAGCGTTCCAAATATAGAAGTGCTCGTTCTTTCAAAGAATGGGCGAAATCCCTCAGACGTCGCGACGAAGTAGTGAGTTCAATCCAAAACGGTCGCTGCATTTCCAAAAAGTACTTATGGGCCCAAAACGGACACCGTGTGCAAAAGGTACGCTCAATTCTTCGTACGCCGACTATCCGAGCGTTCCAAATGTAGATGTGCTCATTCTTTCGAAAAATGGCCGAAATCCCTCATATGTCACGACGAAGTTGTGAGTTCAATCCAAAAGGGTCGTAACATTTCCAAAAAGTACTTATGGGGCCAAAACGGACACCGTGTGCAAAAGTTACGCTCAATTCTTCGTACGCCGACTATCCAAGCCTTCCAAACATAAAATTGCTCTTTCTTTCAAAAAATGTCCGAAATCCATCATACGTCACGACGAAGTGGTGAGTTCAATCCAAAACGGTCGCTACATTTCCAAAAAGTACTTATGGGCCCAAAATGGACACCGTGAGCAAAAGTTACGCTCTATTCTTCGTACGCCGACTATCCAAGACTTCCAAACATAAGACTGCTCATTCTTTCCAAAAAATGGCCAAAATCCCTCATACGTAACAACGAAGTAGTGAGTTCAATCCAAAAGGATCGCTACATTTCCAAAAAGTACTTATGGCCCCGAAACGGGCACCTCTTGCAAAAGTTACGCTCAATTCTTCGTACGCCGACTATCCGAGCGTTCCAAATATAGATGTGCTCATTCTTTTGAAAAATGGCCGAAATCCCTCATATGTCACGACGAAGTTGTGAGTTCAATCCAAAAGGGTCGTAACATTTCCAAAAAGTACTTATGGGCCCAAAACGGACACCGTGTGCAAAAGTTACGCTCAATTCTTCGTACGCCGACTATCCGAGCGTTCCAAATATAGATGTGCTCATTCTTTTGAAAAATGGCCGAAATCCCTCATATGTCACGACGAAGTTGTGAGTTCAATCCAAATGGGTCGCTACATTTCCAAAAAGTACTTATGGGGCCAGAACGGACACCGTGTGCAAAAGTTACGCTCAATTCTTCGTAAGCCGACTATCCGAGCATTCCAAATATAGAAGTGCTCGTTCTTTCAATAAGTGGCCGAAATCCCTCATATGTCACGACGAAGTTGTGAGTTCAATTCAAAAGGGTCGCTACATTTCCAAAAAGTACTTATGGGGCCAAAACGGACACCGTGTGCAAAAGTTATGCTCAATTCTTCGTGCGCCGACTATCCAAGCATTCCAAACATAAAACTGCTCACTCATTCTAGAAAATGGCCAAAATCCCTCATACGTCACGATGAAGTAGTGAGTTCAATCCAAAAGGGTCGCCACATTTTAAAAAAGTACTTATGGGCCCAAAACGGACATCGTGTGCGAAAGGTACGCTCAATTCTTCTTAGGCCGACTATCCAAGCCTTCCAAGTATAAAAGTGCTAATTCTTTCAGAAAATGGCCAAAATTTGTCATACGTCACGATGAAGTGGTGGGTTCAATCCAAAAGGGTCGCTACATTTCCAAAAAGTACATATGGGCCCAAAACTGAGACCGTGTGCAAAAGTTACGCTCAATTCTTCGTACAACGACTATCCAAGCGTTCCAAACATAAAACTGCTCACTCTTTCCAAAAAATGGGCAAAATCCCTCATACGTCACGACGAAGTAGTGAGTTCAATCCAAAAGGGTCGCTACATTTCCAAAAAGTACTTATGGGCCCAAAACGGACACCGTGTGCAAAAGTTACGCTCAATTCTTCGTACGCCGACTATCCAAGCCTTCCAAACATAAAACTGATCATTCATTCCAAAAATGGACAAAATCCCTCATACATCACGACGAAGTAGTGAGTTCAATCCAAAAGGGTAGCTACGTTTTCGAAAAGTACTTATGGGCCCGAAACGGACACCTCTTGCAAAAGTTACGCTCAATTCTTCGTACGTCGACTATCCGAGCTTTCCAAATATAGAAGTGCTCGTTCTTTTGAAAAATGGCCGAAATCCCTCAGACGTCACGACGAAGTAGTGAGTTCAATCCAAAACGGTCGCTGCATTTCCAAAAAGTACTTATGGGCCCAAAACGGACACCGTGTGCAAAAGTTACGCTCAATTCTTCGTACGCTGATTATCCAAGCGTTCCAAATATAGAAGTGCTCGTTCTTTCAAAAAATGGCCGAAATCCCTCATATGTCACGACGAAGTAGTGAGTTCAATCCGAAAGGGTCGCTACATTTCCAAAAAGTACTTATGGGGCCAAAACGGACACCGTGTGCAAAAGTTATACTCAATTCTTCGTACGCCGACTATCCAAGCCCTCCAAACATAAAACTGCTCATTCTTTCCAAAAAATGGCCAAAATCCCTCATACGTAACAATGAAGTAGTGAGTTCAATCCAAAAGGGTCGCTACATTTCCAAAAAGTACTTATGGGCCCGAAACGGACACCTCTTGCAAAAGTTATGTTCAATTTTTCGGACGCCGACTATCCGAGCGTTCCAAATATAGAAGTGCTCGTTCTTTCAAAAAATTGCCGAAATCCCTCAGACGTCAAGACGAAGTAGTGAGTTCAATCCAAAACGGTCGCTACATTTCCAAAAAGTACTTATGGGCCCAAAATGGACACCGTGTGCAAACGTTACGCTCAATTCTTCGTACGCCGACTATCCGAGCGTTCCAAATATAGAAGTGTGCATTCCTTCGAAAAATGGTCGAATTCCCTCATATGTCACGACGAAGTTGTGAGTTCAATCCAAAAGGGTCGCTACGTTTCCAAAAAGTACTTATGGGCCCGAAACGGACACCTCTTACAAAGGTTACGCCCAATTCTTCTTACGCCGACTATCCGAGTGTTCCAAATATAGAACTGCTCGTTCTTTCGAAAAATGGCCGAAATCCCTCAGACGTCAGGACGAAGTAGTGAGTTCAATTTAAAACGGTCGCTACATTTCCAAAAGTACTTATGGGCCCAAAACGGACACCGTGTGCAAACGTTACGCTCAATTCTTCGTACGCGGACTATCCGACCGTTCCAAATATAGATGTGCTCTTTCTTTCAAAAAATGGCCGAAATCCCTCATATGTCACGACGAAGTCGTGAGTTCAATCCAAAAGGGTCGCTACATTTCCAAAAAGTACTTATGGGCCCGAAACGGACACCTCTTGCAAAGGTTACGCCAAATTCTTCGTACGCCGACCATCCGAGCGTTCCAAATATAGAACTGCTCGTTCTTTCGAAAAATGGCCAAAATCCCTCAGACGTCACGACGAAGTAGTGAGTTCAATCCAAAACGGTCGCTATATTTCCAAAAAGTACTTATGGGCCCAAAACGGACACCGTGTGCAAAAGTTACACTCAATTCTTCGTACACGACTATCCGAGCGTTCCCAATATAGATGTGTTCATTCTTTCAAAAAATGGCCGAAATCCCTCATATGTCATGACGAAGTAGTGAGTTCATTCCAAAACGGTCGCTACATTTCCAAAAAGTACTTATGGGCCCAAAACGGACACCGTGTGCAAAAGGTACGCTCAATTCTTCGTACGCTGACTATCCAAGCCTTCAAACATAAAATTGCCCTTTCTTTCAAAAAATTACCAAAATCGGTCATACGTCACGACGAAGTTGTGAGTTCAATCCGAAAGGGTCGCTACATTTCCAAAAAGTACTTATGGGCCCAAAACGGACACCGTGTGCTAAAGGTACGCTCAATTCTTCGTACGACTATCCAAGCCTTCCAAGTACAAAAGTGCTAATTCTTTCATAAAATGGCCGAAATCTGTCATACGTCACGATGAAGTGGTGAGTTCAATCCAAAAGGGTTGCTACATTTCCAAAAAGTACTTATGGGCCCAAAACGGACACCGTGTGCAAAAGTTACGCTCAATTCTTCGTACGCCGACTATCCAAGCCTTCCAAACATAAAACTGATCATTCATTCCAAAAATGGACAAAATCCCTCATACGTCACGATGAAGTAGTGAGTTCAATCCAAAAGGGAAGCTACATTTTCGAAAAGTACTTATGGGCCCGAAACGGACACCTCTTGCAAAAGTTACGCTCAATTCTTCGTACGCCGACTATCCGAGCGTTCCAAATATAGAAGTGCTCGTTCTTTCAAAAAATGGCCGAAATCCCTCATATGTTACGACGAAGTTGTGAGTTCAATCCAAAAGGGTCGCTACATTTTCGAAAAGTACTTATGGGCCCAAAACGGACACCGTGTGCAAAAGTTACGCTCAATTCTTCGTACGCTGACTATCCGAGCGTTCCAAATATAGAAGTGCTCGTTCTTTCAAAAAATGGCCGAAATCCCTCATATGTCACGACGAAGTTGTGAGTTCAATCCAAAAGGGTCGCTACATTTCCAAAAAATACTTATTGGGCCAAAACGGACACCGTGTGCAAAAGTTATACTCAATTCTTCGTACGCCGACTATCAAAGCCCTCCAAACATAAAACTGCTCATTCTTTCCAAAAAATGGCCAAAATCCCTCATACGTAACAATGAAGTAGTGAGTTCAATCCAAAAGGGTCGCTACATTTCCAAAAAGTACTTATGGGCCCGAAACGGACACCTCTTGCAAAAGTTACGTTCAATTTTTCGTACGCCGACTATCCAAGCGTTCCAAATATAGAAGTGCTCGTTCTTTCAAAAAATGGCCGAAATTCCTCAGACGTCAAGACGAAATAGTGAGTTCAATCCAAAAGGTCGCTACATTTCCAAAAAGTACTTATGGGCCCAAAATGGACACCGTGTGCAAACGTTACGCCCAATTCTTCGTACGCTGACTATCCGAGCGTTCCAAATATAGAAGTGCCCATTCCTTTGAAAAATGGTTGAAATCCCTCATATGTCAGGAAGAAGTTGTGAGTTCAATCCAAAAGGGTCGCTACATTTCCAAAAAGTACTTATGGGCCCGAAACGGACACCTCTTGCAAAGGTTACGCCCAATTCTTCGTACGCCGACTATCCGAGCGTTCCAAATATAGAACTGCTCGTTATTTCAAAAATGGCCGAAATCCCTCAGACGTCACGACGAAGTAGTGAGTTCAATCCAAAACGGTCGCTACATTTCCAAAAAGTACTTATGGGCCCAAAACGGACACCGTGTGCAAACGTTGCCCTCAACTCTTCGTACGCCGACTATCCGAGCGTTCCAAATATAGAAGTGCTCATTCTTTCGAAAAATGGCCGAAATCCCTCATATGTCACGACGACATTGTGAGTTCAATCCAAAAGGGTCGCTATATTTCGAAAAAGTACTTATGGGGCCAAAACGGACACCGTGTGGAAAAGTTACGCTCAATTCTTCGTACGCCGACTATCCAAGCCTTCCAAACATAAAATTGCTCTTTCTTTCAAAAAGTGGCCGAAATCCATCATACGTCGCGACGAAGTGGTGAGTTCAATCCAAAACGGTCGCTACATTTCCAAAAAGTACTTATGGGCCCAAAACGGACACCGTGAGCAAAAGTTACGCTCAATTCTTCGTACGCCGACTATCCAAGCCTTCCAAATAAAAACTGCTCATTCCTTCCAAAAAATGGCCAAAATTCCTCATACGTAACAACGAAGTAGTGAGTTCAATCCAAAAGGGTCGCTACATTTCCAAAAAGTACTTATGGGCCCGAAACGGACACCTCTTACAAAAGTTACGCTCAATTCTTCGTACGCCGACTATCCGAGCATTCCAAATATAGAAGTGCTCATTCTTTCGAAAAATGGCCGAAATCCCTCAGACGTCAGGACGAAGTAGTGAGTTCAATTTAAAACGATCGCTACATTTCCAAAAAGTACTTATGGGCCCGAAACGAACACCTCTTGCAAAAGTTACGTTCAATTCTTCGTACACCGACTATCTGAGCTTTCCAAATATAGAAGTGCTCGTTCTTTCTAAAAATGGCCGAAATCCCTCATATGTCACGATGAAGTTGTGAGTTCAATCCAAAAGGGTCGCTACATTTTCAAAAAGTACTTATGGGGCCAAAACGGACACCGTGTGCAAAAGTTATGCTCAATTCTTCGTACGCCGACTATCCAAGCCTTCCAAACGTAAAACTGCTCACTCATTCCAAAAAATGGCCAAAATTCCTCATACATCACGACGAAGTAGTGAGTTCAATCCAAAAGGGTCGCCACATTTCCAAAAAGTACTTATGGGCCCAAAACGGACATCGTGTGCGAAAGGTACGCTCAATTCTTCGTACGCCGACTATCCAAGCCTTCCAAGTATAAAAATGCTAATTCTTTCCGAAAATGGCCAAAATTTGTCATACGTCACGATGAAGTGGTGAGTTCAATCCAAAAGGGTCGCTACATTTCCAAAAAGTACTTATGGGCCCGAAACGGACACCGTGTGCCAAAAGGGTCGCTACATTTCCAAAAAGTACTTATGGGCCCGAAACGGACACCTCTTGCAAAAGTTACGCTCAATTCTGCGTACGTCGACTATCCGAGCGTTCCAAATATGGAAGTGCTCATTCTTTCAAAAAATGGCCGAAATCCCTCAGACGTCAGGACGAAGTAGTGAGTTCAATTCAAAACGATCGTTACATTTCCAAAAAGTACTTATGGGCCCAAAATGGACACCATGTGCAAACGTTACGCTCAATTATTCGTGCGCCGACTATCCGAGCGCTCCAAATATAGATGTGCTCATTCTTTCGAAAAATGGCTGAAATCCTTCATATGTCACGACGAAGTTGTGAGTCCAATCCAAAAGGGTTGCTACATTTCCATAAAATACTTATGGGGCCAAAACAGACACCGTGTGCAAAAGTTACGCTCAGTTCTTCGTACGCGACTATCCGAGTGTTCCAAATTTAGAAGTGCTCGTTCTTTCGAAAAATGGTCGAAATCCCTCATATGTCACGACGAAGTGGTGAGTTCAATCCAAAAGGGTCGCTACATTTCCAAAAAGTACTTATGGGCCCGTAACGGACACCCCTTGCAAAGGTTACGCCAAATTCTTCGTACGCCGACCATCCGAGCGTTCCAAATATAGAACTGCTCGTTCTTTCGAAGAATGGCCGAAATCCCTCAGACGTCATGACGAAGTAGTGAGTTCAATCCGAAACGGTCGCCACATTTCCAAAAAGTTCTTATGGGCCCAAAATGGACACCGTGTGCAAAAGTTACGCTCAATTTTTTGTACGTCGACTATCCGAGCGTTCCAAATATAGATGTGCTCATTCTTTCGAAAAATGGTCGAAATCCCTCATATGTCACGACGAAGTAGTGAGTTCAAGCCAAAAGGGTCGCTACATTTCCAAAAAGAACTTATGGGCCCAAAACGGACACCGCTTGCAAAAGTTACGCTCAATTCTTCGGACGTCGACTATCCGAGCGTTCCAAATATAGAAGTGATCGTTCTTTCGAAAAATGGCTGAAATCTCTCACACGTCACGACGAAGTAGTGAGTTCAATCCAAAACGGTCGCTACATTTCCAAAAAGTACTTATGGGGCCAAAACGGACACCGTGTGCAAAAGTTATGCTCAATTCTTCGTACGCCGACTATCCAGCCTTCCAAACATAAAACTGCTCATTCTTTCCAAAAAATGGCCAAAATCCCTCATACGTAACAATGAAGTAGTGAGTTCAATCCAAAAGGGTCGCTACATTTCCAAAAAGTACTTATGGGCCCGAAACGGACACCTCTTGCAAAGGTTACGCCCAATTCTTCGTACGCCGACGATCCGAGCGTTCCAAATATAGAACTGCTCGTTCTTTCGAAAAATGGCCGAAATTCCTCAGACGTCACGACGAAGTAGTGAGTTCAATCCAAAACGGTCGCTACATTCCCAAAAAGTACTTATGGGCCCAAAACGGACACAGTGTGCAAACGGTACGCTCAATTCTTCGTACGCCGACTATCCGAGCGTTCCAAATATAGATGTGCTCATTCTTTCGAAAAACGGCCGAAATCCCTCATATGTCACGACGAAGTTGTGAGTTCAATCCAAAAGGGTCGCTACATTTCTAAAAAGTACTTATGAGGCCAAAACGGACACCGTGTGCAAAAGTTACGCTCAATTCCTCGTACGCCGACTATCCAAGCCTTCCAAACATAAAATTGCTCTTTCTTTCAAAAAATGGCCGAAATCCATCATACGTCACGACGAAGTGGTGAGTTCAATCCAAAACGGTCGCTACATTTCCAAAAAGTACTTATGGGCCCAAAACGAACACCGTAAACAAAAGTTACGCTCAATTCTTCGTACGCCGACTATCCAAGACTTCCAAACATAAAACTGCTCATTCTTTCCAAAAAATGACCAAAATCCCTCATACGTAACAACGAAGTAGTGAGTTCAATCCAAAAGGGTCGCCACATTTCCAAAAAGTACTTATGGGCCCGAAACGGACACCTATTGCAAAAGTTACGCTCAATTCTTCATACGCCGACTATCTGAGCGTTCCAAATATAGAAGTGCTCGTTCTTTCGAAAAATGGCTGAAATCCCTCAGACGTCAAGATGAAGTAGTGAGTTCAATCCAAAACGGTCGCTACATTTCCAAAAAGTACTTATGGGCCCAAAACGGACACCGTGTGCAAAAGTTACGCTCAATTCTTCGTACGCCGACTATCCGAGCGTTCCAAATATAGATGTGCTCTTTAATTCAAAAAATGGCCGAAATCCCGCATATGTCACGACGAAGTTGTGAGTTCAATCCAAACGGGTCGCTACATTTCCAAATAGTACTTATGGGGCCAAAACGGACACCGTGTGCAAAAGTTACGCTCAATTCTTCGTACGCCGACTATCCGAGCGTTCTAAATATAGAAGTGCTCGTTCTTTCGATAAATGGCCGAAATCCCTCATATGTCACGACGAAGTTGTGAGTTCAATCCAAAAGGGTCGCTACATTTCCAAAAAGTACTTATGGGGCCAAAACTGAGACCGTGTGCAAAAGTTACGCTCAATTCTTCGTACGTCGACTATCCAAGTGTTCCAAACATAAAACTGCTCACACTATCCAAAAAAAGGGCAAAATCCCTCATACGTCACGACGAAGTAGTGAGTTCAATCCAAAAGGGTCGCTACATTTCCAAAAAGTACTTATGGGCCCAAAACGGACACCGTGTGCAAAAGTTACGCTCAATTCTTCGTACGCCGACTATCCAAGCCTTCCAAACATAAAACTGCTCATTCATTCCAAAAATGGACAAAATCCCTCATACGTCACGACGAAGTAGTGAGTTCAATCCAAAAGGGTCGCTACATTTCCGAAAAGTACTTATGGGCCCGAAACGGACACCTCTTGCAAAAGTTACGCTCAATTCTTCGTACGTCAACTATCCGAGCGTTCCAAATATAGAAGTGCTCATTTTTTCGTAAAATGGTCGAAATCCCTCAGACGTCACGACGAAGTAGTGAGTTCAATCCAAAACGGTCGCTACATTTCCAAAAAGTACTTATGGGCCCAAAACGGGTACCGTGTGCAAAAGTTACGCTCAATTCTTCGTACGCCGACTATCCAAGCGTTCCAAATATAGATGTGCTCATTCTTTCAAAAAATGGCCGAAATCCCTCATATGTCACGACGAAGTTGTGAGTTCAATCCAAAAGGGTCGCTACATTTCCAAAAAGTACTTATGGGGCCAAAACGGACACCGTGTGCAAAAGTTACGCTCAATTCTTCGTACGCTGACTATCCAAGCCTTCCAAACATAAAACTGCTCATTCATTCCAAAAATAGACAAAATCCCTCATGCGTCACGATGAAGTAGTGAGTTCAATCCAAAAGGGTCGCTACATTTCCAAAAAGTATTTATGGGCCCGAAACGGACACCTTTTGCAAAAGTTACGCTCAATTCTTAGGACGCCGACTATCCGAGCGTTCCAAATATAGAAGTGCTCGTTCTTTCGAAAATTGGCTGAAATCCCTCAGACGTCACGACGAAGTTGTGAGTTCAATCCAAAATGGTCGCTACATTTCCAAAAAGTACTTATGGGCCCGAAACGGACACCTCCTGCAAAAGTTACGATCAATTCTTCGAACGCCGACTATCCAAGCGTTCCAAATATGGAAGTGCTCGTTCTTTCAAAAAATGGCCAAAATACCTCAAACGTCACGACGAAGTAGTGAGTTCAGTCCAAAAGGGTCGCTACATTTCCAAAGAGTACTTCTGGGCCCAAAACAGACACCGTGTGCAAAAGTTAAGCTCAATTCTTCGTACGCCGACTATCCGAGCGTTGCAAATATAGAAGTGCTCGTTCTATCGAAAAATGGCCAAAATCCCTAAGACGTCATGACGAAGTAGTGAGTTCAGTCCAAAAGGGTCGCTACATTTCCAAAAAGTACTTATGGGCCCAAAACGGACACCGTGTGCAAAAGGTACGCTCAATTCTTCGTACGCCGACTATCCAAGCCTTCAAACATAAAATTGCTCTTTCTTTCAAAAAATTGCCAAAATCGGTCATACGTCACGACGAAGTTGTGTGTTCAATCCGAACGGGTCGCTACATTTCCAAAAAGTATTTATGGGCCCAAAACGGACACCGTGTGCTAAAGGTACGCTCAATTCTTTGTACGCCGACTATCCGAGCGTTCTAAATATAGAAGTGCTCGTTCTTTCGATAAATGGCCGAAATCCCTCATATGTCACGACGAAGTTGTGAGTTCAATCCAAAAGGGTCGCTACATTTCCAAAAAGTACTTATGGGGCCAAAACGGACACCGTGTGCAAAAGTTATGCTCAATTCTTCGTACGCCGACTATCCAAGCCTTCCAAACATAAAACTGCTCACTCTTTCCAAAAAATGGCCAAAATCCCTCATACGTCACGACGAAGTAGTGAGTTCAATCCAAAAGGGTCGCCACATTTCCAAAAAGTACTTATGGGCCCAAAACGGACATCGTGTGCGAAAGGTACGCTCAATTCTTCGTACGCCGACTATCCAAGCCTTCCAAATATAAAAGTGCTAATTCTTTTAGAAAATGGCCAAAATTTGTCATACGTCACGATGAAGTGTTGAGTTCAATCCAAAAAGGTCGCTACATTTCCAAAAAGTACTTATGGGCCCAAAACTGAGACCGTGTGCAAAAGTTACGCTCAATTCTTCGTACGTCAACTATCCGAGCGTTCCAAATATAGAAGTGCTCGTTCTTTCAAAAAATGGCCAGAATCCCTCATATGTCACGACGAAGTTGTGAGTTCAATCTAAATGGGTCGCTACATTTCCAAATAGTACTTATGGGGCCAAAACGGACACCGTGTGGAAAAGTTACGCTCAATTCTTCGTACGCCGACTATCCAAGCGTTCCAAATATAGAAGTGCTCGTTCTTTCGATAAATGGCCGAAATCCCTCATATGTCACGACGAAGTTGTGAGTTCAATCCAAATGGGTCGCTACATTTCCAAAAAGTACTTATGGGCCCAAAACGGAAACCGTGTGCAAAAGTTACGCTCAATTCTTCGTACGCCGACTGTCCAAGCCTTCCAAACATAAAACTGCTCATTCATTCCAAAAATGGACAAAATCCCTCATACGTCACGGGTTCCAAATATAGAAGTGCTCGTTCTTTCGATAAATGGCCGAAATCCCTCATATGTCACGACGAAGTTGTGAGTTCAATCCAAATGGGTCGCTACATTTCCAAATAGTACTTATGGGGCCAAAACGGACACCGTGTGGAAAAGTTACGCTCAATTCTTCGTATGCCGACTATCCAAGCGTTCCAAATATAGAAGTGCTCGTTCTTTTGATAAATGGCCGAAATCCCTCATATGTCACGACGAAGTAGTGAGTTCAATCCAAAAGGGTCGCCCCATTTCCAAAAAGTACTTATAGGCCAAAAACGGACATCGTGTGCGAAAGGTACGCTCAATTCTTCGTACGCCGACTATACGAGCGTTCCAAGTATGGAAGTGCTCGTTCTTTCTAAAAATTCTTTCAGAAAATGGCCAAAATTTGTCATACGTCACGATGAAGTGGTGAGTTCAATCCAAAAAGGTCGCTACATTTCCAAAAAGTACTTATGGGCCAAAAACTGAGACCGTGTGCAAAAGTTACGCTCAATTCTTCGTACGTCGACTATCCAAGTGTTCCAAACATAAAACTGCTCACTCTTTCCAAAAAATGGGCAAAATCCCTCATATGTCACGACGAAGTTGTGAGTTCAATCCAAAAGGGTCGCTACATTTCCAAAAAGTACTTATGGGCCCAAAACGGACACCGTGTGCAAAAGTTATGCTCAATTCTTCGTACGCCGACTATCCAAGCCTCCCAAACATAAAACTGCTCATTCTTTCCAAAAAATGGCCAATATCCCTCATACGTAGCAATGAAGTAGTGAGTTAAATCCAAAAGGATCGCTACATTTCCAAAAAGTACTTATGGGCCCGAAACGGACACCTCTTGCAAAAGTTACGCTCAATTCTTCGTACGCCGACTATCCGAGCGTTCCAAATATAGAAGTGCTCGTTCTTTCAAAAAATGGCCAAAATCCCTCAGACGTCAAGACGAAGTAGTGAGTTCAATCAAAAAGGATCGCTACATTTCCAAAAAGTACTTATGGGCCCGAAACGGACACCTCTTGCAAAAGTTACGCTCAATTCTTCGTACGTCGACTATCCGAGCGTTCCAAATATAGAAGTGCTCGTTCTTTCAAAAAATGGCCGAAATCCCTCAGACGTCAAGACGAAGTAGTGAGTTCAATCCAAAACGATCGCTACATTTCCAAAAAGTACTTATGGGCCCAAAACGGACACCGTGTGCAAACGTTACGCTCAATTCTTCATATGCCGACTATCCGAGCGTTCCGAATATTGAAGTGCTCATTCTTTTGAAAAATGGTCGAAATCCCGCATATGTCACGACGAAGTTGTGAGTTCAATCCAAAAGGGTCGCTACATTTCCAAAAAGTACTTATGGGGCCAAAACGGACACCGTGTGCAAAAGTTACGCTCAATTCTTCGTACGCCGACTATCCAAGCCTTGCAAACATAAAACTGCTCACCCTTTCCAAAAAATGGCCAAAATCCCTCATACGTCACGATGAAGTAGTGAGTTCAGTCCAAAAGGGTCGCCACATTTCCAGAAAGTACTTATGGGCACGAAACGGACACCGTGTGCGAAAGGTAAGCTCAATTCTTCGTACGCCGACTATCCAAGCCCTTCGAGTATAAAAGTGCTAATTCTTTCAGAAAATGGCCAAAATTTGTCATACGTCACGATGAAGTGGTGAGTTCAATCAAAAAGGGTCGCTACATTTCGAAAAAGCACTTATGGGCCCAAAACGGACACCGTGTGCAAAAGTTACGCTCAATTCTTCGTATGCCGACTATCCAAGCCTTCCAAACATAAAACTGCTCACTCTTTGCAAAAAATGGGTAAAATCCCACATACGTCACGACGAAGTAGTGAGTTCAATCCAAAAGGGTCGCTACATTTCCAAAAAGTACTTATGGGCCCAAAACGGACACCGTGTGCAAAAGTTACGGTCAATTCTTCGTACGCCGACTATCCGAGCGTTCCAAATATAGATGTGCTCATTTTTCGAAAAATGATCGAAATCCCTTATAGGTCACGATGAAGTTGTGAGTTCAATCCAAAAGGGTCGATACATTTCCAAAAAGTACTTATGGGCCCAAAACGGACACCGTGTGCAAAAGGTAAGCTCAATTCTTCGTTCCCCAACTATCCAAGCCCTCAAACATAAAATTGCTCTTTCCTTCAAAAAATGGCTGAAATCCATCATGCGTCACGATGAAGTAGAGAATTCAATCCAAAAGGGTCGCTACATTTCCAAAAAGTACTTATGGGCCCAAAACGGACACCGTGTGCGAAAGGTACGCTCAATTCTTCGTACGCCGACAATCCAAGCCTTCCGAGTATAAAAGTGCTAATTCTTTCAGAAAATTGCCAAAATTTGTCATACGTCACGATGAAGTGGTGAGTTCAATCCAAAAGGGTCGCTACATTTCGAAAAAGTACTTATGGGCCCAAAACGGACACCCTGTGCAAAAGTTATGCTCAATTCTTCGTACGCCGACTATCCAAGCCTTCCAAACATAAAACTGCTCACTCTTTCCAAAAAATGGGCAAAATCCCTCATACGTCACGATGAAGTAGTAAGTTCAATCCAAAACGGTCGCTACATTTCCAAAAAGTACTTATGGGCCCAAAACGGACACCGTGTGTAAAAGTTAAGGTCAATTCTTCATACGCCGACTATCCGAGCGTTCGAAATATAGAAGTACTCATTCTTTCGAAAAATGGTCAAAATCCCTCATATGTCACGACGAAGTTGTGAGTTCAATCCAAAAGGGTCGCTACATTTCCAAAAAGTACTTATGGGGCCAAAACGGACACCGTGTGCAAAAGTTACGGTCAATTCTTTGTACGCCGACTATCCGAGCGTTCCAAATATAGATGTGCTCATTCTTTCAAAAAATGGCTGAAATTCCTTATAGGTCACGACGAAGTTGTGAGTTCAATCCAAAAGGGTCGCTACATTTCCAAAAAGTACTTATGGGCCAAAACGGACACCGTGTGCAAAAGGTAAGCTCAATACTTCGTACGCCGACTATCCAAGCCTTCCAAACATAAAATTGCTCTTTCTTTCAAAAAATGGCCGAAATCCATCATACGTCACGACGAAGTGGTGAGCTCAATTCAAAACGGTCGCTACATTTCCAAAAAGTACTTATGGGCCCAAAACGAACACCGTGAACAAAAGTTACGCTCAATTCTTCGTACGCCGACTATCCAAGTCTTCCAAACATAAAACTGCTCATTCTTTCCAAAAAATGGCCAAAATCCCTCATACGTAACAACGAAGTAGTGAGTTAAATCCAAAAGGATCGCTACATTTCCAAAAAGTACTTATGGGCCTGAAATGGACACCTATTGCAAAAGTTATGCTCAATTCTTCATACGCCGACTATCCGAGCGTTCCAAATATAGAAGTGCTCGTTCTTTCGAAAAATGGCCGAAATCCCTCAGATGTCACGACGAAGTAGTGAGTTCAATCCAAAACGGTCGCTACATTTCCAAAAAGTACTTATGGGCCCAAAAAGGATACCGTGTGCAAAAGTTACGCTCAATTCTTCGTACGCCGACTATCCGAGCTTTCCAAATATAGATGTGCTCATTCTTTCAAAAAATGGCCGAAATCCCTCATATGTCACGACGAAGTGGTGAGTTCAATCCAAAAGGGTCGCTACATTTCCAAAAAGTACTTATGGGGCCAAAACGGACACCGTGTGCAAAAGTTCCGCTCAATTCTTCGTACGCTGACTATCCAAGCCTTCCAAACATAAAATTGCTCATTCATTCCAAAAATGGACAAAATCCCTCATGCGTCATGACGAAGTAGTGAGTTCAATTTAAAAAGGTCGCTACATTTCCAAAAAGTACTTATGGGCCCGAAATGGACACCTCTTGCAAAAGTTACGCTCAATTCTTCCGACGCCGACTATCCGAGCATTCCAAATATAGAAGTGCTCGTTCTTTCGAAAAATGGCCTAAATCCCTCAGACGTCACGACGAAGTAGTGAGTTCAATCCAAAACGGTCGCTACATTCCCAAAAAGTACTTATGGGCCCAAAACGGACACCGTATGCAAAAGGTACGCTCAATTCTTCGTACGCCGACTATCCGAGCGATCCAAATATAGATGTGCTCATTCTTTCGAAAAACGGCCGAAATCCCTCATATGTCACGACGAAGTTGTGAGTTCAATCCAAAACGGTCGCTACATTTCCAAAAAGTACTTATGGGCTCAAAACGAACACCGTGAACAAAAGTTACGCGCAATTCTTCGTACGCCGACTATCCAAGACTTCCAAACATAAAACTGCTCTTTCTTTCCAAAAAATGGCCAAAATCCCTCATACGTAACAACGAAGTAGTGAGTTAAATCCAAATGGATCGCTACATTTCCAAAAAGTACTTATGGGCCCGAAACGGACACCTATTGCAAAAGTTACGCTCAATTCTTCATACGCCGACTATCCGAGCGTTCCAAATATAGAAGTGCTCGTTCTTTCGAAAAATGGCCGAAATCCCTCAGACGTCACGACGAAGTAGTGAGTTCAATCCAAAACGGTCGCTACATTTCCAAAAAGTACTTATGGGCCCAAAACGGATACCGTGTGCAAAAGTTACGCTCAATTCTTCGTACGCCGACTATCCGAGCGTTCCAAATATAGATGTGCTCATTCTTTCAAAAAATGGCCGAAATCCCTCATATGTCACGACGAAGTTGTGAGTTCAATCCAAAAGGGTCGCTACATTTCCAAAAAGTACTTATGGGGCCAAAACGGACACCGTGTACAAAAGTTCCGCTCAATTCTTCGTACGCTGACTATCCAAGCCTTCCAAACATAAAATTGCTCATTCATTCCAAAAATGGACAAAATCCCTCATGCGTCACGACGAAGTGGTGAGGTCAATCTAAAACGGTCGCTACATTTCCAAAAAGTACTTATGGGCCCAAAACGAACACCGTGAACAAAAGTTACGCTCAATTCTTCGTACGCCGACTATCCAAGACTTCCAAACATAAAACTGCTCATTCTTTCCAAAAAATGGCCAAAATCCCTCATACGTAACAATGAAGTAGTGAGTTAAATCCAAAAGGATCGCTACATTTCCTAAAAGTACTTATGGGCCCGAAACGGACACCTATTGCAAAAGTTACGCTCAATTCTTCATACGTCGACTATCCGAGCGTTCCAAATATAGAAGTGCTCGTTCTTTCGAAAAATTGCCGAAATCCCTCAGACGTCACGACGAAGTAGTGAGTTCAGTCCAAAACGGTCGCTACATTTCCAAAAAGTACTTATGGGCCCAAAACGGACACCGTGTGCAAAAGTCACGCTCAATTCTTCATACGCCGACTATCCGAGCGTTCCAAATATAGATGTGCTCATTCTTTCGAAAAATGGCCGAAATCCCTCAGACGTCACGATGAAGTAGTGAGTTCAATCCAAAAGGGTCGCCTCATTTCCAAAAAGTACTTATGGGCCCGAAATGGACACCTCCTGCAAAAGTTACGCTCAATTCTTCATACGTCGACTATCCGAGCGTTCCAAATATAGAAGTGCTCGTTCTTTCGATAAATGGCCGAAATCCCTCAGACGTCACGATGAAGTAGTGAGTTCAATCCAAAAGGGTCGCCTCATTTCCAAAAAGTACTTATGGGCCCGAAATGGACACCTCCTGCAAAAGTTACGCTCAATTCTTCATACGTCGACTATCCGAGCGTTCCAAATATAGAAGTGCTCGTTCTTTCGATAAATGGCCGAAATCCCTCAGACGTCACGATGAAGTAGTGAGTTCAATCCAAAAGGGTCGCCTCATTTCCAAAAAGTACTTATGGGCCCGAAATGGACACCTCCTGCAAAAGTTACGCTCAATTCTTCATACGTCGACTATCCGAGCGTTCCAAATATAGATGTGCTCATTCTATCGAAAAATGGCCGAAATCCCTCATATTTCACGACGAAGTTGTGAGTTCAATCCAAAAGGGTCGCCTCATTTCCAAAAAGTACTTATGGGCTCGAAACGGACACCTCTTGCAAAGGTTATGCCAAATTCGTCGTACGCCGACCATCCGAGCGTTCCAAATATAGAACTGCTCTTTCTTTCGAAAAATGGCCGAAATCCCTCAGACGTCACGATGAAGTAGTGAGTTCAATCCAAAACGGTCGCTACATTTCCAAAAAGTACTTATGGGCCCAAAACGGATACAGTGTGCAAAAGTTACGCTCAATTCTTCGTACGCCGACTATCCGAGCGTTCCAAATATAGATGTGCTCATTCTTTCGAAAAATGGCCGAAATCCCTCATATGTCACGACGAAGTTGTGAGTTCAATCCAAAAGGGTCGCTACATTTCCAAAAAGTACTTATGGGACCAAAACGGACACCGTGTGCAAAAGTCACGCTCAATTCTTCATACACCGACTATCCGAGCGTTCCAAATATAGATGTGCTCATTCTTTCGAAAAATGGCCGAAATCCCTCATATGTCACGACGAAGTTGTGAGTTCAATCCAAATGGGTTGCTACATTTCCAAATAGTACTTATGGGGCCAAAACAGACACCGTGTGCAAAAGTTACGCTCAATTCTTCGTACGCCGACTATCCGAGCGTTCCAAATATAGAAGTGCTCATTCTTTCGAAAAATGGCCGAAATCCCTCAGACGTCACGACGAAGTAGTGAGTTCAATTCAAAACGATCGCTACATTTCCAAAAAGTACTTATGGGGCCAAAACGGACACCGTATGCAAAAGTTATGCTCAATTCTTCGTACGCCGACTATCCGAGCGTTCCAAATATAGAAGTGCTCATTCTTTCGAAAAATGGCCGAAATCCCTCAGACGTCAGGACGAAGTAGTGAGTTCAATTCAAAACGATCGCTACATTTCCAAAAAGTACTTATGGGCCCAAAACGGACACCGTGTGCAAACGTTACGCTCAATTCTTCGTACGCCGACTATCCGAGCGTTCCAAATATAGATGTGCTCATTCTATCGAAAAATGGCCGAAATCCCTCATATTTCACGACGAAGTTGTGAGTTCAATCCAAAAGGCTCGCTTCATTTCCCAAAAGTACTTATGGGCTCGAAACGGACACCTCTTGCAAAGGTTATGCCAAATTCGTTGTACGCCGACCATCCGAGCGTTCCAAATATAGAACTGCTCTTTCTTTCGAAAAATGGCCGAAATCCCTCAGACGTCACGACGAAGTAGTGAGTTCAATCCAAAACGGTCGCTACATTTCCAAAAAGTACTTATGGGCCCAAAACGGATACAGTGTGCAAAAGTTACGCTCAATTCTTCGTACGCCGACTATCCGAGCATTCCAAATATTGATGTGCTCATTCTTTCAAAAAATGGCCGAAATCCCTCATATGTCACGACGAAGTTGTGAGTTCAATCCAAAAGGGTCGCTACATTTCCAAAAAGTACTTATGGGACCAAAACGGACACCGTGTGCAAAAGTTTCGCTCAATTCTTCGTACGCTGACTATCCAAGCCTTCCAAACATAAAACTGCTCATTCATTCCAAAAATGGACAAAATCCCTCATACGACACGACGAAGTAGTTAGTTCAATCCAAAAGGGTCGCTACATTTCCAAAAAGTACTTATGGGCCCGAAACGGACACCTCTTGCAAAAGTTACGCTCAATTCTCTGGACACCGACTATCCGAGCGTTCCAAATATAGAAGTGCTCGTTCTTTCGAAAAACGGCCAAAATCCCTCAGACGTCACGACGAAGTAGTAAGTTCATTCCAAAACGGTCGCTACATTTCGAAAAAGTACTTATGGGCCCGAAACGGACACCTCTTGCAAAAGTTACCCTCAATTCTTCGGACGTCGACTATCCGAGCGTTCCAAATATGAAAGTGCTCGTTCTTTCAAAAAATGGCCAAAATGCCTCAAACGTCACGACGAAGTAGTGAGTTCAGTCCAAAAGGGTCGCTACATTTCCAAAAAGTACTTCTGGGCCCAAAACAGACACCGCGTGCAAAAGTTACGCTCAATTCTTCGTACGCCGACTATCCGAGCTTTGCAAATATAGAAGTGCTCGTTCCTTCGAAAAATGGCTGAAATCCCTCAGACGTCATGATGAAGTAGTGAGTTCAGTCCAAAAGGGTCGCTACATTTCCAAAAAGTACTTATGGGCCCAAAACGGACACCGTGTGCAAAAGGTACGCTCAATTCTTCGTACGCCAACTATCCAAGCCTTAAAACATAAAATTGCTCTTTCTTTCAAAAAATTTCCAAAATCGGTCAGACATCACGACGAAGTTGTGAGTTCAATCCGAAAGGGTCGCTACATTTCCAAAAAGTACTTATGGGCCCAAAACGGACACCGTGTGCTAAAGGTACGCTCAATTCTTTGTACGACTATCCAAGCCTTCCAAGTATAAAAGTGCTAATTCTTTCAGAAAATGGCCGAAATCCGTCATACGTCAAGATAAAGTGGTGAGTTCAATCCAAAAGGGTCGCTATATTTTCAAAAATTACTTATGGGCCAAAAACGGACACCGTGTGCAAAAGTTACGCTCAATTCTTCGTACGCTGACTATCCAAGCCTTCAAACATAAAATTGCTCATTCTTTCCAAAAAATGGCCAAAAGCCCTCATACGTAACAATGAAGTAGTGAGTTCAATCCAAAAGGGTCGCTACATTTCCAAAAAGTACTTATGGGCCCGAAACGGACACCTCTTACAAAGGTTACGCCCAATTCTTCGTACGTCGACGATCCGAGCGTTCCAAATATAGAACTGCTATTTCTTTCGAAAAACGGCCGAAATTCCTCAGACGTCATGACGAAGTAGTGAGTTCAATCCAAAACGGTCGCTACATTTCCAAAAAGTACTTATGGGGCCAAAACGGACACCGTGTGCAAAAGTCACGCTCAATTCTTCGTACGCCGACTATCCGAGCGTTCCAAATATAGATGTGCTCATTCTTTCAAAAAATGGCCGAAATCCCTCATATGTCACGACGAAGTAGTGAGTTCAATCCAAATGGGTCGCTACATTTCCAAATAGTACTTATGGGGCCAAAACGGACACCGTGTGCAAAAGTTACGCTCAATTCTTCGTACGCCGATTATCCGAGCGTTCCAAATATAGAAGTGCTCGTTCTTTCGATAAATGACCAAAATCCCTCATATGTCACGACGAAGTTGTGAGTTCAATCCAAAAGGGTCGCTACATTTCCAAAAAGTACTTATGGGCCCAAAACGGACGCCGCTCAATTCTTCGTACGCCGACTATCCAAGCCTGCCAAACATAAAACTGCTCATTCTTTCCAAAAAATGGCCAAAATCCCTCATACGTCACGACGAAGTAGTGAGTTCAATCCAAAACGGTCGCTACATTTGCAAAAAGTACTTATGGGCCCAAAACGGACGCCGCTCAATTCTTCGTACGCCGACTATCCAAGCCTGCCAAACATAAAACTGCTCATTCTTTCCAAAAAATGGCCAAAATCCCTCATACGTCACGACGAAGTAGTGAGTTCAATCCAAAACGGTCGCTACATTTGCAAAAAGTACTTATGGGCCCAAAACGGACGCCGCTCAATTCTTCGTACGCCGACTATCCAAGCCTGCCAAACATAAAACTGCTCATTCTTTCCAAAAAATGGCCAAAATCCCTCATACGTCACGACGAAGTAGTGAGTTCAATCCAAAACGGTCGCTACATTTGCAAAAAGTACTTATGGGCCCAAAACGGACGCCGCTCAATTCTTCGTACGCCGACTATCCAAGCCTGCCAAACATAAAACTGCTCATTCTTTCCAAAAAATGGCCAAAATCCCTCATACGTCACGACGAAGTAGTGAGTTCAATCCAAAACGGTCGCTACATTTGCAAAAAGTACTTATGGGCCCAAAACGGACGCCGCTCAATTCTTCGTACGCCGACTATCCAAGCCTGCCAAACATAAAACTGCTCATTCTTTCCAAAAAATGGCCAAAATCCCTCATACGTCACGACGAAGTAGTGAGTTCAATCCAAAACGGTCGCTACATTTGCAAAAAGTACTTATGGGCCCAAAACGGACGCCGCTCAATTCTTCGTACGCCGACTATCCAAGCCTGCCAAACATAAAACTGCTCATTCTTTCCAAAAAATGGCCAAAATCCCTCAGACGTCAAGACGAAGTAGTGAGTCCAATCCAAACCGGTCGCTACATTTCCAAAAAGTACTTATGGGCCCAAAACGGACACCGTGTGCAAACGTTACGCTCAATTCTTCATACGCCGACTATCCGAGCGTTCCAAATATAGAAGTGATCATTCTTTCGAAAAATGGTCGAAATCCCTCATATGTCACGATGAAGTTGTGAGTTCAATCCAAAAGGGTCGCTGCATTTCCAAAAAGTACTTATGGGGCCAAAACGGACACCGAGTGCAAAAGTTACGCTCAATTCTTCGTACGCCGAATATCCAAGCCTTGCAAACATAAAACTGCTCACCTTTCCAAAAAATGGCCAAAATCCCTCATACGTCATGACGAAGTAGTGAGTTCAATCCAAAAGGGTCGCCACATTTCCAAAAGGTACTTATGGGCCCAAAATGGACACCGTGTGCGAAAGGTACGCTCAATTCTTCGTACGCCGACTATCCAAGCCTTCCGAGTATAAAAGTGCTAATTCTTTCAGAAAATGGCCAAAATTTGTCATACGTCACGATGAAGTGGTGAGTTCAATCCAAAAGGGTCGCTACATTTCCAAAAAGTACTTATGGGGCCAAAACGGACACCGAGTGCAAAAGTTACGCTCAATTCTTCGTACGCCGACTATCCAAGCCTTGCAAATATAAAACTGCTCACCCTTTCCAAAAAATGGCCAAAATCCCTCAAACGTCATGACGAAGTAGTGAGTTCAATCCAAAAGGGTCGCCACATTTCCAGAAGGTACTTATGGGCCCAAAACGGACACCGTGTGCGAAAGGTAAGCTCCATTCTTCGTACGCCGACTATCCAAGCCTTCCGAGTATAAAAGTGCTAATTCTTTCAGAAAATGGCCAAAATTTGTCATACGTCACGATGAAGTGGTGAGTTCAATCCAAAAGGGTCTCCACATTTCGAAAAAGTACTTATGGGCCCAAAACGGACACCGTGTGCAAAAGTTACGCTCAATTCTTCGTACGCCGACTATCCAAGCCTTCCAAACATAAAACTGCTCACTCTTTGTAAAAAATGGGCAAAATCCCACATACGTCACGACGAAGTAGTGAGTTCAATCCAAAACGGTCGCTACATTTCCAAAAAGTACTTTTGGGCCCAAAACGGACACCGTGTGCAAAAGGTACGCTCAATTCTTCGTACGCCGACTATCCAAGCCTTGCAAACATAAAACTGCTCACTCTTTCCAAAATATGGGCAAAATCCCTCATACATCACGACGAAGTAGTGAGTTCAATCCAAAACGGTCGCTACATTTCCAAAAAGTACTTTTGGGCCCAAAACGGACACCGTGTGCAAAAGGTAAGCTCAATTCTTCGTACGCCGACTATCCAAGCCTTCAAACATAAAATTGCTCTTTCTTTCAAAAAATGGCCGAAATCCATCATGCGTCACGATGAAGTAGAGATTTCAATCCAAAAGGGTCGCTACATTTCCAAAAAGTACTTATGGGCCCAAAACGGACACCGTGTGCGAAAGGTACGCTCAATTCTTCGTACGCCGACTATCCAAGCCATCCGAGTATAAAAGTACTAATTCTTTCAGAAAATGGCCAAAATTTGTCATACGTCACGATGAAGTGGTGAGTTCAATCCAAAAGGGTCCCTACATTTCGAAAAAGTACTTATGGGCCCAAAACGGACACCGTGTGCGAAAGTTACGCTCAATTCTTCGTACGCCGACTATCCAAGCCTTCCAAACATAAAACTACTCACTCTTTCCAAAATATGGGCAAAATCCCTCATACGTCACGACGAAGTAGTGAGTTCAATCCAAAACGGTCGCTACATTTCCAAAAAGTACTTATGGGCCCAAAACGGACACCGTGTGCAAAAGTTACGATCAATTCTTCGTACGCCGACTATCCGAGCGTTCGAAATATAGAAGTGTTCATTCTTTCGAAAAATGGTCGAAATCCCTCATAAGTCACGACGAAGTTGTGAGTTCAATCCAAAAGGGTCGCTACATTTCCAAAAAGTACTTATGGGGCCAAAACGGACACCGTGTGCAAAAGTTACGCCCAATTCTTCGTACGCCGACTATCCAAGCCTTCCAAACATAAAACTGCTCACTCTTTCCAAAATATGGGCAAAATCCCTCATACATCACAATGAAGTAGTGAGGTCAATCCAAAACGGTCGCTACATTTCCAAAAAGTACTTATGGGGCCAAAACGGACACCGTGTGCAAAAGTTACGCCCAATTCTTCGTACGCCGACTATCCAAGCCTTCCAAACATAAAACTGCTCACTCTTTCCAAAATATGGGCAAAATCCCTCATACATCACAATGAAGTAGTGAGGTCAATCCAAAACGGTCGCTACATTTCCAAAAAGTACTTATGGGGCCAAAACGGACACCGTGTGCAAAAGTTACGCCCAATTCTTCGTACGCCGACTATCCAAGCCTTCCAAACATAAAACTGCTCACTCTTTCCAAAATATGGGCAAAATCCCTCATACATCACAATGAAGTAGTGAGGTCAATCCAAAACGGTCGCTACATTTCCAAAAAGTACTTATGGGGCCAAAACGGACACCGTGTGCAAAAGTTACGCCCAATTCTTCGTACGCCGACTATCCAAGCCTTCCAAACATAAAACTGCTCACTCTTTCCAAAATATGGGCAAAATCCCTCATACATCACAATGAAGTAGTGAGGTCAATCCAAAACGGTCGCTACATTTCCAAAAAGTACTTATGGGGCCAAAACGGACACCGTGTGCAAAAGTTACGCCCAATTCTTCGTACGCCGACTATCCAAGCCTTCCAAACATAAAACTGCTCACTCTTTCCAAAATATGGGCAAAATCCCTCATACATCACAATGAAGTAGTGAGGTCAATCCAAAACGGTCGCTACATTTCCAAAAAGTACTTATGGGGCCAAAACGGACACCGTGTGCAAAAGTTACGCCCAATTCTTCGTACGCCGACTATCCAAGCCTTCCAAACATAAAACTGCTCACTCTTTCCAAAATATGGGCAAAATCCCTCATACATCACAATGAAGTAGTGAGGTCAATCCAAAACGGTCGCTACATTTCCAAAAAGTACTTATGGGGCCAAAACGGACACCGTGTGCAAAAGTTACGCCCAATTCTTCGTACGCCGACTATCCAAGCCTTCCAAACATAAAACTGCTCACTCTTTCCAAAATATGGGCAAAATCCCTCATACATCACAATGAAGTAGTGAGGTCAATCCAAAACGGTCGCTACATTTCCAAAAAGTACTTATGGGGCCAAAACGGACACCGTGTGCAAAAGTTACGCCCAATTCTTCGTACGCCGACTATCCAAGCCTTCCAAACATAAAACTGCTCACTCTTTCCAAAATATGGGCAAAATCCCTCATACATCACAATGAAGTAGTGAGGTCAATCCAAAACGGTCGCTACATTTCCAAAAAGTACTTATGGGGCCAAAACGGACACCGTGTGCAAAAGTTACGCCCAATTCTTCGTACGCCGACTATCCAAGCCTTCCAAACATAAAACTGCTCACTCTTTCCAAAATATGGGCAAAATCCCTCATACATCACAATGAAGTAGTGAGGTCAATCCAAAACGGTCGCTACATTTCCAAAAAGTACTTATGGGGCCAAAACGGACACCGTGTGCAAAAGTTACGCCCAATTCTTCGTACGCCGACTATCCAAGCCTTCCAAACATAAAACTGCTCACTCTTTCCAAAATATGGGCAAAATCCCTCATACATCACAATGAAGTAGTGAGGTCAATCCAAAACGGTCGCTACATTTCCAAAAAGTACTTATGGGGCCAAAACGGACACCGTGTGCAAAAGTTACGCCCAATTCTTCGTACGCCGACTATCCAAGCCTTCCAAACATAAAACTGCTCACTCTTTCCAAAATATGGGCAAAATCCCTCATACATCACAATGAAGTAGTGAGGTCAATCCAAAACGGTCGCTACATTTCCAAAAAGTACTTATGGGGCCAAAACGGACACCGTGTGCAAAAGTTACGCCCAATTCTTCGTACGCCGACTATCCAAGCCTTCCAAACATAAAACTGCTCACTCTTTCCAAAATATGGGCAAAATCCCTCATACATCACAATGAAGTAGTGAGGTCAATCCAAAACGGTCGCTACATTTCCAAAAAGTACTTATGGGGCCAAAACGGACACCGTGTGCAAAAGTTACGCCCAATTCTTCGTACGCCGACTATCCAAGCCTTCCAAACATAAAACTGCTCACTCTTTCCAAAATATGGGCAAAATCCCTCATACATCACAATGAAGTAGTGAGGTCAATCCAAAACGGTCGCTACATTTCCAAAAAGTACTTATGGGGCCAAAACGGACACCGTGTGCAAAAGTTACGCCCAATTCTTCGTACGCCGACTATCCAAGCCTTCCAAACATAAAACTGCTCACTCTTTCCAAAATATGGGCAAAATCCCTCATACATCACAATGAAGTAGTGAGGTCAATCCAAAACGGTCGCTACATTTCCAAAAAGTACTTATGGGGCCAAAACGGACACCGTGTGCAAAAGTTACGCCCAATTCTTCGTACGCCGACTATCCAAGCCTTCCAAACATAAAACTGCTCACTCTTTCCAAAATATGGGCAAAATCCCTCATACATCACAATGAAGTAGTGAGTTCAATCCAAAACGGTCGCTACATTTCCAAAAAGTACTTATGGGCCCAAAACGAACACCGTGTACAAAAGTTACGATCAATTCTTCGTACGCCGACTATCCGAGCGTTCGAAATATAGAAGTGTTCATTCTTTCAAAAAATGGTCGAAATCCCACATAAGTCACGACGAAGTTGTGAGTTCAATCCCAAAGGGTCGCTACATTTCCAAAAAGTACTTATGGGGCCAAAACGGACACCGTGTGCAAAAGTTACGCTCAATTCTTCGTACGCCGACTATCCAAGCCTTGCAAACATAAAACTGCTCACCCTTTCCAAAAAATGGCCAAAATCCCTCATACGTCACGACGAAGTAGTGAGTTCAATCCAAAAGGGTCGCCACATTTCCAAAAAGTACTTATGGGCCCAAAACGGACACCGTGTGCGAAAGGTACGCTCAATTCTTCGTACGCCGACTATCCAAGCCTTCCGAGTTTAAAAGTGCTAATTCTTTCAGAAAATGGCCAAAATTTGTCATACGTCACGATGAAGTGGTGAGTTCAATCCAAAAGGGTCGCTACATTTCGAAAAAGTACTTATGTGCCCAAAACGGACACCGTGTGCAAAAGTTACGCTCAATTCTTCGTACGCCGACTATCCAAGCATTGCAAACATAAAACTGCTCACCCTTTCATAAAAATGGCCAAAATCCTTCATACGTCATGACGAAATAGTGAGTTCAAACCAAAAGGGTCGCCACATTTCCAAAAAGTACTTATGGGACCAAAACGGACACCGTGTGCGAAAGGTAAGCTCAATTCTTCGTACGCCGACTATCCAAGCCTTCAAACATAAAATTGCTCTTTCTTTCAAAAAATGGCTGAAATCCATCGTGCGTCATGATGAAGTAGTGAGTTCAATCCAAAAGGGTCGCTACATTTCCAAAAAGTACTTATGGGCCCAAAACGGACACCGTGTGCGAAAGGTACGCTCAATTCTTCGTACGCCGACTATCCAAGCCTTCCAAACATAAAACTGCTCATTCTTTCCAAAAAATGGCCAAAATCCCTCATACATAACAATGAAGTAGTGAGTTCAATCCAAAAGGGTCGCTACATTTCCAAAAAGTACTTATGGGCCCGAAACGGACACCTCTTGCAAAAGTTAGGCTCAATTCTTCGTACGCCGACTATCCGAGCGTTCCAAATATAGAAGTGCTCGTTCTTTCGATAAATGGCCGAAATCCTTCATATGTCACGACGAAGTAGTGAGTTCAATCCAAAAGGGTCGCTCCATTTCGAAAAAGTACTTATGGGCCCAAAACGGACACCGTGTGCAAAAGTTACGCTCAATTCTTC
>NW_019256481.1:22165-23070 GCF_002742605.1 Olea europaea var. sylvestris | reverse complement strand
GCCCGAAACGGACACCTCTTACAAAAGTTACGCTCAATTCTTCGTACGCCGACTATCCGAGCGTTCCAAATATAGAAGTGCTCTTTCTTCCAAAAAATGGCCGAAATCCCTCAGACGCCAAGACGAAGTAGCGAGTTCAATCCAAAAGGGTCGCTACATTTCCAAAAAGTACTTATGGGCCCAAAACGGACACCGTGTGCAAACGTTACGCTCAATTCTTCGTACGCCGACTATCCGAGCGTTCCAAATATAGAAGTGCTCTTTCTTCCAAAAAATGGCCGAAATCCCTCAGACGCCAAGACGAAGTAGCGAGTTCAATCCAAAAGGGTCGCTACATTTCCAAAAAGTACTTATGGGCCCAAAACGGACACCGTGTGCAAACGTTACGCTCAATTCTTCGTACGCCGACTATCCGAGCGTTCCAAATATAGAAGTGCTCTTTCTTCCAAAAAATGGCCGAAATCCCTCAGACGCCAAGACGAAGTAGCGAGTTCAATCCAAAAGGGTCGCTACATTTCCAACAAGTACTTATGGGCCCGAAACGGACACCTCTTACAAAAGTTACGCTCAATTCTTCGTACGCCGACTATCCAAGCCTTCCACACATAAAACTGCTCACTCTTTCCAAAATATAGGCAAAATCCCTCATACATCACGACGAAGTAGTGAGATTAATCCAAAACGGTCGCTACATTTCCAAAAAGTACTTATGGGCCCAAAACGGACACCGTGTGCAAAAGTTACGCTCAATTCTTCGTACGCCGACTATCCAAGCCTTCCAAACATAAAACTGCTCACTCTTTCCAAAATATAGGCAAAATCCCTCATACATCACCGAGGGAGTGTGAGTTTAATCCAAAACGGTCGCTACATTTCCAAAAAGTACTTATGGGCCCAAAACGGGC
>NW_019256481.1:0-22051 GCF_002742605.1 Olea europaea var. sylvestris | reverse complement strand
GAAAAATGGCCGAAATCCCTTATAGGTCACGACGAAGTTGTGAGTTCAATCCAAAAGGCTCGCTACATTTCCCAAAAGTACTTATGGGGCCAAAACGGACACCGTGTGCAAAAGTTACGCTCAATTCTTCGTACGCCGACTATCCAAGCCTTGCAAACATAAAACTGCTCACCCTTTCCAAAAAATGGCCAAAATCCCTCATACGTCACGACGAAATAGTGAGTTCAATCCAAAAGGGTCGCCACATTTCCAAAAAGTACTTATGGGCCCAAAACGGACACCGTGTGCGAAAGGTAAGCTCAATTCTTCGTACGCCGACTATCCAAGCCTTCCGAGTATAAAAGTGCTAATTCTTTCAAAAAATGGCCAAAATTTGTCATACGTCACGATGAAGTGGTGAGTTCAATCCAAAAGGGTCGCTACATTTTGAAAAAGTACTTATGGGCCCAAAACGGACACCGTGTGCAAAAGTTACGCTCAATTCTTCCTACGCCGACTATCCAAGTCTTCCAAACATAAAACTGCTCACTCTTTCCAAAAAATGGGCAAAATCCCACATACGTCACGACGAAGTAGTGAGTTCAATCCAAAACGGTCGCTACATTTCCAAAAAGTACTTATGGGTCCAAAACGGACACCGTGTGCAAGAGTTACGGTCAATTCTTCGTACGCCGACTATCCGAGCGTTCCAAATATAGATGTGCTCATTCTTTCGAAAAATGGCCGAAATCCCTTATAGGTCACGACGAAGTTGTGAGTTCAATCCAAAAGGGTCGCTACATTTTGAAAAAGTACTTATGGGCCCGAAACGGACACCGTGTGCAAGAGTTACGGTCAATTCTTCGTACGCCGACTATCCGAGCGTTCGAAATATAGAAGTGTTCATTCTTTCAAAAAATGGCGAAAATCCCTCAGACGTCATGACGAAGTAGTGAGTTCAATCCAAAACGGTCGCTACATTTTCAAAAAGTACTTATGGGCTCGAAACGGACACCTCTTGCAAAAGTTACGTTCAATTCTTCGTACGCTGACTATCCGAGCGTTCCAAATATAGAAGTGCTCGTTCTTTCAAAAAATGGCCGAAATCCCTCAGACGTCACGACGAAGTAGTGAGTTCAGTCCAAAAGGGCCGCTACATTTCCAAAAAGTACTTACGGGCCAAAAACGGACACCGTGTGCAAAAGTTACGGGCAACTCTTCGTACGCCGACTATCCAAGCCTTCCAAACATAAAATTGCTCATTTTTTCGAAAAATGGCCGAAATCCCTTATAGGTCACGACGAAGTTGTGAGTTCAATCCAAAAGGTCGCTACATTTCCAAAAAGTACTTATGGGCCCGAAACGGACACCTCTTCCAAAAGTTACTCTTAATTCTTCGTACGCCGACTATCTGAGTGTTCCAAATATAGAAGTGCTCGTTCTTTCGAAAAATGACCAAAATCTATCTTACGTCACGACAAAGTTGTGAGTTCAATCCAAAAGGGTCGCTACATTTCCAAAAAGTACTTATGGGCCCAAAACGGACACCGTGTGCAAAAGGTACGCTCAATTCTTCGTACGCGACTATCCAAGCCTTCCAAGTATAAAAGTACTAATTCTTTCAGAAAATGGCCGAAATCCATCATACGTCATGATGAAGTGGTGAGTCCAATCCAAAAGGGTCGCTACATTTCCAAAAAGTACTTATGGGCCCAAAACGGACACCGTGTGCCAAAGGTACGCTCAATTCTTCGTACACCGACTATCCAAGCCTTCAAACATAAAATTGCTCATTCTTTCCAAAAAATGTTCAAAATCCCTCATACGAAACAACGAAGTAGTGAGTTCAATCCAAAACGGTCGCTACATTTCCAAAAAGTACTTATGGGGACTAAACGGATACCGTGTGCAAAAGTTACACTCGATTCTTCGTACGCCGACTATCCAAGCCTTCCAAATGTGAAATTGCTTTTTCTTTCAAAAAATGGCCGAAATCTGTCATACGTCACGACGAAGTGCTGAGTTCAATCAGAAACGGTCGCTACATTTCCAAAAAGTACTTACGGGCCCAAAACAGACACCGTGAGCAAAAGTTACGCTCAATTCTTCGTACGCCGACTATCCAAGCCTTCCAAACATAAAATTGCTCTTTCTTTCAAAAAATGGTTGAAATCCCTCAGACATCACGACGAAGTAGTGAGTTCAATCCAAAACGGTCGCTACATTTCCAAAAAGTACTTATGGGCCCGAAACGGACACCTCTTACAAAAGTTACGCTCTATTCTTCGTACGCCGACTATCCGAGCGTTCCAAATATAAAAGTGCTCGTTCTTTTGAAAAATGGTCAAAATCCCTCAGACATCACGACGAAGTAGCGAGTTCAATCCAAAACGGTCGCTACATTTCCAAAAAGTACTTATGGGCCCGAAACGGACACCTCTTGCAAAAGTTACGCTCAATTCTTCGTACGCAGACGATCCGAGCGTTCCAAATATAGAAGTGCTCGTTCTTTCGAAAAATGGCTGAAATCCCTCAGATGTCACGACGAAGTAGTGAGTGCAGTCCAAAAGTGTCGCTACATTTCCAAAAAGTACTTATGGGGCCAAAACGGACACCGTGTGCAAAAGGTACGCTCAATTCTTCGTACGCCGACTATCCAAGCCTTCAAACATAAAATTGGTTTTTCATTCAAAAAATGGCGAAAATCCGTCATACTTCGTGACGAGGTTGTGAGTTCAATCCAAAAGGTTCGCTACATTTCCAAAAAGTACTTATGGGCCCAAAATGGACACCGTGTGCTAAAGGTATGCTCAATTATTCGTACGCTGACTATCCAAGCCTTCCAAGTATAGAAGTGCTAATTCTTTCAGATAATGGCCAAAATTCATCATACGTCACGATGAAGTGGTGAGTTCAATCCAAAAGGGTCGCGACATTTCCAAAAAGTACTTATGGGCCCAAAACGGACACCGTGTGCAAAAGTTACGCTCAATTCTTCGGACGCCGACTATCCAAGCCTTCCAAACATAAAATTGCTCATTCCTTCGAAAAATGGCCGAAATCCCTTATGGGTCACGACGAAGTTGTGAGTTCAATCCAAAAGGGTCGCTACATTTCCAAAAATCACTTATGGGCCCAAAACGGACACCGTGTGCAAAAGGTACGCTCAATTCTTCGTACGCCGACTATCCAAGCCTTAAACATAAAATTGCTCATTCTTTCAAAAAATGGCCGAAATTTGTCATACGTCACGACGAAGTTGTGAGTTCAATCCAAAAGGGTCGTTACATTTCCAAAAAGTACTTATGGGCCCAAAACGGATACCGTGTGCGAAAGGTACGCTCAATTCTTCGTACGCCGACTATCCAGCCTTCCAAGTATAAAAGTTCCAATTCTTTCAGAAAATGGCCAAAATCCGTCAGACGTCACGATGAACTGGTGAGTTCAATCCAAAAGGGTCGCTACATTTCTAAAAAGTACTTATGGGCCCAAAACGGACACCATGTGCAAAAGTAACGCTCAATTCTTCGTACGCCGACTATCCAAGCCTTCCAAACATAAAACTGCTCACTCTTTCCAAAAAATGGCCAAAATTCCTCATACGTCACGATGAAGTAGTGAGTTCAATCCAAAAGGGTCGCTACATTTCCAAAAAGTACTTATGGGCCCCAAACGGACACCGTGTGCAAAAGTTACGCTCAATTCTTCGTATGCCGAATATCCAAGCCCTCCAAACATAAAACTGCTCACTCTTTCCAAAAAATGGCCAAAATTCCTCATACGTCACGATGAAGTAGTGAGTTCAATCCAAAAGGGTCGCTACATTTCTAAAAAGTACTTATGGGCCCAAAACGGACACCGTGTGCAAAAGGTACGCTCAATTCTTCGTACGCCGACTATCCGAGCGTTCCAAATATAGAAGTGCTCGTTCTTTCGAAAAATGGCCAAAATCCCTCAGACGTCACGATGAAGTCGTGAGTTCAATCCAAAACGGTCGCTACATTTCCAAAAAGTACTTATGGGCCCCAAACGGACACCGTGTGCAAAAGTTACGCTCAATTCTTCGTATGCCGAATATCCAAGCCCTCCAAACATAAAACTGCTCACTCTTTCCAAAAAATGGCCAAAATTCCTCATACGTCACGATGAAGTAGTGAGTTCAATCCAAAAGGGTCGCTACATTTCTAAAAAGTACTTATGGGCCCAAAACGGACACCGTGTGCAAAAGTTACGCTCAATTCTTCGTACGCCGACTATCCAAGCCTTCCAAACACAAAACTGCTCATTCATTCCAAAAATGGACAAAATCCCTCACACATCACGATGAAGTAGTGAGTTCAATCCATAAGGGTCGGTACATTTCCAAAAAGTACTTATGGGCCCGAAACGGACCCCTCTTGCAAAAGTTACGCTATATTCTTCGTATGCCGACTATCCGAGCGTTCCAAATATAGAAGTGCTTGTTCTTTCGAAAAATGGCCGAAATTCCTCAGACATCACGACGAAGTAGTGATTTCAACCCAAAACAGTCGCTACATTTCCAAAAAGTAGTTATGGGCCCAAAACGGACACCGTGTGCAAAAGTAACTCTCAATTCTTCGTACGCCGACTGTCCAAACCTTCCAAACATAAAACTGCTCACTCTTTCCAAAAAATGGCCAAAATTCCTCATACGTCACAATGAAGTAGTGAGTTCAATCCAAAAGGGTCGCTACATTTCCAAAAAGTACTTATGGGCCCGAAACGGACACCGTGTGCAAAAGTTACGCTCAATTCTTCGTACGCCGACTATCCAAGCCTTCCAAACATAAAACTGCTCATTCATTCCAAAAATGGACAGAATCCCTCATACGTCATGACAAAGTAGTGAGTTAAATCCAAAAGGGTCGCAACATTTCCAAAAAGTACTTATGGGCCTGAAACGGACACCTCTTGCAAATGTTACGCTCAATTCTTCGTACGCCGACTATCCGAGCGTTACAAATATAGAAGTGCTTGTTGTTTCAAAAGACGGCCCAAATCCCTCAGACGTCACGACGAAGTAGTGAGTTCACTCCATAAGGGTCGCCACATTTCCAAAAAGTACTTATGGGCCCGAAACGGACACCTCTTGAAAAAGTTACGCTCAATTCTTCGTACGCCGACTATCCGAGCGTTCCAAATATAGAAGTGCTCGTTCTTTTGAAAAATGGCCAAAATCCCTCGGACGTCACGATGACGTCGTGAGTTCAATCCAAAACGGTCGCTACATTTCAAAAAAGTACTTATGGGCCCGAAACGGACACCTCTTGCAAAAGTTACGCTCAATTCTTTGTACGCCGACTATCCGAGCGTTCCAAATATAAAAGTGGTCGTTCTTTCGAAAAATGGCCGAAATACCTCAAACGTCATGACGAAGTAGTGAGTTCAGTCCAAAAGGGTCGCTACATTTCAAAAAAGTACTTATGGGCCCAAAACGGACACCGTGTGCAAAAGTTACGCTCAATTCTTCGTACACCGACTATCCGAGTGTTCCAAATATAGAAGTGCTCGTTCTTTCGAAAAATGGCCGAAATCCCTCATATGTCACGACGAAGTTGTGAGTCCAATCCAAAAGGGTCCCTACATTTCCAAAAAGTACTTATGGGGACTAAACGGATACCGTGTGCAAAAGTTACACTCGATTCTTCGTACGCCGACTATCCGAGTGTTCCAAATATAGAAGGGCTCGTTCTTTCGACAAATGGCCGAAATCCCTCAGACGTCACGACGAAGTAGTGAGTTCAATCCCAAAGGGTCGCTACATTTCCGTACGCCGACTATCCGAGTGTTCCAAATATAGAAGGGCTCGTTCTTTCGACAAATGGCCGAAATCCCTCAGACGTCACGACGAAGTAGTGAGTTCAATCCCAAAGGGTCGCTACATTTCCGTACGCCGACTATCCGAGTGTTCCAAATATAGAAGGGCTCGTTCTTTCGACAAATGGCCGAAATCCCTCAGACGTCACGACGAAGTAGTGAGTTCAATCCCAAAGGGTCGCTACATTTCCGTACGCCGACTATCCGAGTGTTCCAAATATAGAAGGGCTCGTTCTTTCGACAAATGGCCGAAATCCCTCAGACGTCACGACGAAGTAGTGAGTTCAATCCCAAAGGGTCGCTACATTTCCGTACGCCGACTATCCGAGTGTTCCAAATATAGAAGGGCTCGTTCTTTCGACAAATGGCCGAAATCCCTCAGACGTCACGACGAAGTAGTGAGTTCAATCCCAAAGGGTCGCTACATTTCCGTACGCCGACTATCCGAGTGTTCCAAATATAGAAGGGCTCGTTCTTTCGACAAATGGCCGAAATCCCTCAGACGTCACGACGAAGTAGTGAGTTCAATCCCAAAGGGTCGCTACATTTCCGTACGCCGACTATCCGAGTGTTCCAAATATAGAAGGGCTCGTTCTTTCGACAAATGGCCGAAATCCCTCAGACGTCACGACGAAGTAGTGAGTTCAATCCCAAAGGGTCGCTACATTTCCGTACGCCGACTATCCGAGTGTTCCAAATATAGAAGGGCTCGTTCTTTCGACAAATGGCCGAAATCCCTCAGACGTCACGACGAAGTAGTGAGTTCAATCCCAAAGGGTCGCTACATTTCCGTACGCCGACTATCCGAGTGTTCCAAATATAGAAGGGCTCGTTCTTTCGACAAATGGCCGAAATCCCTCAGACGTCACGACGAAGTAGTGAGTTCAATCCAAAAGGGTCGCTACATTTCCAAAAAGTACTTATGGGCCCGAAACGTACACCTCTTGCAAAAGTTCCGCTCAATTCTTCGTACTCCAACTATCCGAGCGTTCTAAATATTGAAGTGCTCATTCTTTTGAAAAATGGCCGAAATTCCTCAGACATCACGATGAAGTACTGAGTTCAACCCAAAACGGTCGCTACATTTCCAAAAAGTACTTATGGGCCCAAAACGGACACCGTGTGCAAAAGTTACGCTCAATTCTTCGTACGCCGACTATCCGAGCGTTCCAAATAAAGAAGTGCTCGTTCTTTCAAAAAATGGCCGAAATCCCTCAGATGTAACGACGAAGTAGTGAGTTCAATCCAAAACGGTCGCTAGATTTCCAAAAAGTACTTACGGGGCCAAAACGGACACCGTGTGCAAAAGTTACGCTCAATTCTTCGTACGCCGACTATCCAAGCCTTCCAAACATAAAATTGCTCATTCTTTCGAAAAATGGCCGAAATCCCTTATAGGTCGCGATGAAGTTGTGAGTTCAATCCAAAAGGGTCGCTACATTTCCAAAAAGTACTTATGGGCCCAAAACGGACACCGTGTTCAAAAGGTACGCTCAATACTTCGTACGTCGACTATCCCAGCGTTCCAAATATAGAAGTGCTCGTTCTTTCAAAAAATGGCCGAAATCCCTCCGACGTCACGACGAAGTGGTGAGTTCAGTCCAAAAGGGCCGCTACATTTCCAAAAAGTACTTATGGGGCCAAAACGGACACCGTGTGCAAAAGTTACGCTCAATTCTTCGTACGCCGACTATCCAAGCCTACAAACATAAAATTGCTCTTTCTATCAGAAAATGGCCGAAATCCGTCATACGTCACGACGAAGTGGTGAGTTCAATCCAAAAGGGTCGCTACATTTCCAAAAAGTACTTATGGGCCCAAAATGGACACCGTGTGCAAAAGGTACGCTCAATTCTTCACACGCGACTATCCAAGCCTTCCAAGTATAAAAGTGATAATTCTTTCAGAAAATGGCCGAAATCCATCATACGTCACGATAAAGTGGTGAGTTCAATCCAAAAGGGTCGCTACATTTCCAAAAAGTAGTTATGGGCCCAAAACGGACACCGTGTGCAAAAGGTACGCTCAATTCTTCGTACGCCGACTATCCAAGCCTTCAAACATAAAATTGCTCTTTCTTTTAAAAAATGGCCGAAATCCATCATACGTCACGACGAAGTGGTGACTTCAATCTAAAAGGGTCACTACATTTTCAAAAAGTACTTATGGGCCCAAAACGGACACCGTGTACAAAAGGTACGCTCAATTCTTCGTACGTCGACTATCCGAGCGTTCCAAATATAGAAGTGCTCGTTCTTTCAAAAAATGGTAGAAATCCCTCAGACGTCATGACGAAGTAGTGAGTTCAGTCCAAAAGGGTCGCTACATTTCCAAAAAGTACTTATGGGGCCAAAATAGACACCGTGTGCAAAAGTTACGCTCAATTCTTCGTACGCCGACTATCCAAGCCTTCCGAACATAAAATTCCTCATTCTCTCAAAAAATGGCTGAAATCCCTTATAGGTCACGACGCAGTTGTGAGTTCAATCCAAAAGGGTCACCACATTTCCAAAAATTACTTATGGGCCCAAAACGGACACAGTGTGCAAAAGGTACGCTCAATTCTTCGTACGCCGACTATCCAAGCCTTCAAACATAAAATTGCTCTTTATTTCAAAAAATGACCGAAATCCATCATTCGTCAAGATGAAGTTGTGAGTTCAATCCAAAAGGGTCGCTACATTTCCAAAAAGTACTTATGGGCCCAAAACGGACACCGTGTGCAAAAGTTACGCTCAATTCTTCGTACGCCGACTATCCGAGCGTTCCAAATATACAAGTGCTAGTTCTTTCGAAAAATATCCGAAATCCCTCAGACGTCACGACGAAGTAGTGAGTTCAGTCCAAAAGGGTCGCTATATTTCCAAAAAGTACTTATGGGGCCAAAACGGACACCGTGTGCAAAAGGTACGCTCAATTCTTCGTACGTCGACTATCCGAGCGTTCCAAATATACAAGTGCTAGTTCTTTCGAAAAATATCCGAAATCCCTCAGACGTCACGACGAAGTAGTGAGTTCAGTCCAAAAGGGACGCTATATTTCCAAAAAGTACTTATGGGGCCAAAACGGACACCGTGTGCAAAAGGTACGCTCAATTCCTCGTACGCCGACTATCCAAGCCTTCAAACATAAAATTGCTCTTTCTTTCAAAAAATGGCCGAAATCCATCATACGTCACGACGAAGTGGTGAGTTCAATCTAAAAGGGTCGCTACATTTTCAAAAATTACTTATGGTCCCAAAACGGACACCGTGTACAAAAGGTACGCTCAATTCTTCGTACGTCGACTATCCGAGCGTTCCAAATATAGAAGTGCTCGTTCTTTCAAAAAATGGCAGAAATCCCTCAGACGTCATGACGAAGTAGTGAGTTCAGTCCAAAAGGGTCGCTACATTTCCAAAAAGTACTTATAGGCCCAAAACGGACACCGTGTGCAAAAGGTACGCTCAATTCTTCGTACGCCGACTATCCAAGCCTTCCGAACATAAAATTGCTCATTCTCTCGAAAAATGGCCGAAATCCCTTATAGGTCACGACGCAATTGTGAGTTCAATCCAAAAGGGTCGCCACATTTCCAAAAATTACTTATGGGCCCAAAACGGACACAGTGTGCAAAAGGTACGCTCAATTCTTCGTACGCCGACTATCCAAGCCTTCAAACATAAAATTGCTCTTTCTTTCAAACAATGGCCGAAATCCGTCATACATCACAATGAAGTCGTGAGTTCAATCCAAAACGGTCGCTACATTTCAAAAAAGTACTTATGGGCCCGAAACAGACACCTCTCGCAAAAGTTACGCTCAATTCTTCGTACGCCGACTATCCGAGCATTCCAAATATAAAAGTGCTCGTTCTTTCGAAAAAAGGCCGAAATCCCTCAAACGTCACGACGAAATAGTGAGTTCAGTCCAAAAGGGTCGCTACATTTCAAAAAAGTACTTTTGGGCCCAAAACGGACACCGTGTGCAAAAGTTACGCTCAATTCTTCGTACGCCGACTATCCAAGCCTTCCAAACATAAAACTGCTCATTCATTCCAAAAATGGACAAAATCCCTCACACATCACGACGAAGTAGTGAGTTCAATCCATAAGGGTCGGTACATTTCCAAAAAGTACTTATGGGCCCGAAACGGACCCCTCTTGCAAAAGTTACGCTCAATTCTTCGTATGCCGACTATCCGAGCGTTCCAAATATAGAAGTGCTCGTTCTTTCGAAAAATGGCCGAAATTCCTCAGACATCACGACGAAGTAGTGAGTTCAATCCAAAACGGTCGCTACATTTCAAAAAAGTACTTATGGGCCTAATACGGACACCGTGTGCAAAAGGTACGCTCAATTCTTCGTACGCCGTCTATCCAAGCCTTCAAACATAAAATTGTTCTTTCTTTCAAAAAATGGTCGAAATTCGTCATACGTCACGACGAAGTGGTGAGTTCAATCCAAAAGGGTCGCTACATTTCCAAAAAGTACTTATGGGCCCAAAACGGACACCGTGTGCAAAAGGTACGCTCCATTCTTCGTACGTTGACTATCCGAGCGTTCCAAATATAGAAGTGCTCGTTCTTTCCAAAAATGGCCGAAATCCCTCAGACGTCACGATGAAGTACTGAGTTCAACCCAAAACGGTCGCTACATTTCCAAAAAGTACTTATGGGCCCAAAACGGACACCGTGTGCAAAAGGTACACTCAATTCTTCGTACGTCGACTATCCGAGCGTTCCAAATAAAGAAGTGCTCGTTCTTTCGAAAAATGGCCGAAATCCCTCAGACGTAACGACGAAGTAGTGAGTTCAATCCAAAACGGTCGCTACATTTCCAAAAAGTACTTATGGGCCGAAAACGGACACCGTGTGCAAAAGGTACACTCAATTCTTCGTACGTCGACTATCCGAGCGTTCCAAATAAAGAAGTGCTCGTTCTTTCGAAAAATGGCCGAAATCCCTCAGACGTAACGACGAAGTAGTGAGTTCAATCCAAAACGGTCGCTACATTTCCAAAAAGTACTTATGGGCCGAAAACGGACACCGTGTGCAAAAGGTACACTCAATTCTTCGTACGTCGACTATCCGAGCGTTCCAAATATAGAAGTGCTCGTTCTTTCAAAAAATGGCCGAAATCCCTCCGACGTCATGAAGAAGTAGTGAGTTCAGTCCAAAAGGGTCGCTACATTTCCAAAAAGTACTTATGCGGCCAAAACGGACACCGTGTGCAAAAGTTACGCTCAATTCTTCGTACGGCGACTATCCAAGCCTACAAACATAAAATTGCTCTTTCTATCAGAAAATGGCCGAAATCCTTCATACGTCACGACGAAGTTGTGAGTTCAATCCAAAAGGGTCGCTACATTTCCAAAAAGTACTTATCGGCCCAAAATGGACACCGTGTGCAAAAGGTACGCTCAATTCCTCATGCGCGACTATCCAAGCCTTCCAAGTATAAAAGTGCTAATTCTTTCAAAAAATGGCCGAAATCCATCATACGTTACGATGAAGTGGTGAGTTCAATCCAAAAGGGTCGCTACATTTCCAAAAAGTACTTATGGGCCCAAAACGGACACCGTGTGCAAAAGGTACGCTCAATTCTTCGTACGCCGACTATCCAAGCCTTCAAACATAAAATTGCTCTTTCTTTCAAAAAATGGCCGAAATCCATCATACGTCACGACGAAGTGGTGAGTTCAATCTAAAAGGGTCGCTACATTTTCAAAAAGTACTTATTGGGCCAAAACGGACACCGTGCACAAAAGGTACGCTCAATTCTTCGTACGTCGACTATCCGAGCGTTCCAAAAATAGAAGTGCTCGTTCTTTCAAAAAATGGCAGAAATCCCTCAGACGTCATGACGAAGTAGTGAGTTCAGTCCAAAAGGTTCGCTACATTTCCAAAAAGTACTTATGGGGCCAAAATAGACGTCAGTCCAAAAGGGTCGCTACATTTCCAAAAAGTACTTATGGGGCCAAAATAGACACCGTGTGCAAAAGTTACGCTCAATTCTTTGTACGCCGACTATCCAAGCCTTTCGAACATAAAATTGCTCATTCTCTCGAAAAATGGCCGAAATCCCTTATAGGTAACGACGCAGTTGTGAGTTCAATCCAAAAGGGTCGCCACATTTCCAAAAATTACTTATGGGCCCAAAACGGACACAGTGTGCAAAAGGTACGCTCAATTCTTCGTACGCCGACTATCCAAGCCTTCAAACATAAAATTGCTCTTTCTTTCAAAAAATGGCCGAAATCCGTCATACGTCAAGACGAAGTTGTGAGTTCATTCAAAAAGGGTAGCTACATTTCCAAAAAGTACTTATGGACCCAAAACGGACACCGTGTGCAAAAGTTACGCTCAATTCTTCGTACGCCGACTATCCGAGCGTTCCAAATATACAAGTGCTCGTACTTTCGAAAAATGGCCGAAATTCCTCAGACGTCACGACGAAGTTGTGAGTTCAGTCCAAAAGGGTCGCTATATTTCCAAAAAGTACTTATGGGGCAAAAACGGACACCGTGTGCAAAGGTTACGCTCAATTCTTCGTACGCCGACTATCCAAGCCTTCCAAGCATAAAATTGCTCATTCTTTCAGAAAATGGCCGAAATCCCTTATAGGTCACGACGAAGTTGTGAGTTCAATCCAAAAGGGTCGCCACATTTCCAAAAAGTACTTATGGGCCCAAAACGGACACCGTGTGCAAAAGGTACGCTCAATTCCTCGTACGCCTACTATCCAAGCCTTCAAACATAAAATTGCTCTTTCTGTCAAAAAATGGTCGAAATCCATCATACGTCACGACGAAGTGGTGAGTTCAATCTAAAAGGGTCACTACATTTTCAAAAATTACTTATGGGCCCAAAACGGACACCGTGTGCAAAAGGTACGCTCAATTCTTCGTACGTCGACTATCCGAGCGTTCCAAATATAGAAGTGCTCGTTCTTTCAAAAAATGGCAGAAATCCCTCAGACGTCATGATGAAGTAGTGAGTTCAGTCCAAAAGGGTCGCTACATTTCCAAAAAGTACTTATGGGGCCAAAATAGACACCGTGTGCAAAAGTTACGTTCAATTCTTCGTACGCCGACTATCCAAGCCTTCCGAACATAAAATTGCTCATTCTCTCGAAAAATGGCCGAAATCCCTGATAGGTCACGACGCAGTTGTGAGTTCAATCCAAAAGGGTCGCCACATTTCCAAAAATTACTAATGGGCCCAAAACGGACACAGTGTGCAAAAGGTACGCTCAATTCTTCGTACGCCGACTATCCAAGCCTTCAAACATAAAATTGCTCTTTCTTTCAAACAATGGCCGAAATCCGTCATACGTCACGATGAAGTCGTGAGTTCAATCCAAAACGGTCGCTACATTTCAAAAAAGTACTTATGGGCCTAATACGGACACCGTGTGCAAAAGGTACGCTCAATTCTTCGTACGCCGACTATCCAAGCCTTCAAACATAAAATTGCTCTTTCTTTCAAACAATGGCCGAAATCCGTCATACGTCACGATGAAGTCGTGAGTTCAATCCAAAACGGTCGCTACATTTCAAAAAAGTACTTATGGGCCTAATACGGACACCGTGTGCAAAAGGTACGCTCAATTCTTCGTACGCCGACTATCCAAGCCTTCAAACATAAAATTGCTCTTTCTTTCAAACAATGGCCGAAATCCGTCATACGTCACGATGAAGTCGTGAGTTCAATCCAAAACGGTCGCTACATTTCAAAAAAGTACTTATGGGCCTAATACGGACACCGTGTGCAAAAGGTACGCTCAATTCTTCGTACGCCATCTATCCAAGCCTTCAAACATAAAATTGTTCTTTCTTTCAAAAAATGGTCGAAATTCATCATACGTCACGACGAAGTGGTGAGTTCAATCCAAAAGGGTCGCTACATTTCCAAAAAGTACTTATGGGCCCAAAACGGACACCGTGTGCAAAAGGTACGCTCCATTCTTCGTACGTGGACTATCCGAGCGTTCCAAATATAGAAGTGCTCGTTCTTTCCAAAAATGGCCGAAATCCCTCAGACGTCACGAAGAAGTAGTGAGTTCAGTCCAAAAGGGTCGGTACATTTCCAAAAAGTACTTATGGGGCAAAAACGGACACCGTGTGCAAAAGTTACGCTCAATTCTTCGTAGGCCGACTATCCAAGCCTTCCAAATATAAAATTGCTCATTCTTTTGAATAATGTCCGAAATCCCTTATAGGTCATGACGAAGTTGTGAGTTCAATCCAAAAGGGTCGCCACATTTCCAAAAAGTACTTATGGGCCCTAAACGGACACCTCTTGCAAAAGTTGCGCTCAATTCTTCGTACGCCGACTATCTGAGCGTTCCAAATATAGAAGTGCTCGTTCTTTCGAAAAATTGCCGAAATCGATCATACGTCACGACGAAGTTGTGAGTTCAATCCAAAAGGGTCGCTACATTTCCAAAAAGTACTTATGGGCCCTAAACGGACACCGTGTGCAAAAGGTACGCTCAATTCTTCATACGCGACTATCCAAGCCTTCCAAGTATAAAAGTGCTAATTCTTTCAGAAAATGGCCGAAATCCATCATACGTCACAATGAAGTGGTGAGTTCAATCCAAAAGGGTCGCTACATTTCCAAAAAGTACTTATGGGCCAAAAACGGACACCGTGCGCAAAAGGTACGCTCAATTCTTCGTACGCCGACTATCCAAGCCTTCAAACATAAAATTGCTCTTTCTTTCAAAAAATGTCCGAAATCCGTCATATGTCACGACGAAGTTGTGAGTTCAATCCAAAAGGGTTGCTACATTTCCAAAAAGTACTTATGGGCCCAAAACGGACACCGTGTGCAAAAGGCACATTTCCAAAAAGTACTTATGGGCCGAAAACGGACACCGTGTGCAAAAGGCACATTTCCAAAAAGTACTTATGGGCCCAAAACGGACGCCGTGTGCAAAAGTTACGCTCAATTCTTCGTACACCGACTATCCAAGCGTTGCAAATATGCAAGTGCTCTTTCTTTCAAAAAATGGCTAAAATCCCTCATACGTCACGACGAAGTGGTGAGTTCAATCCAAAACGGTCGCTACATTTCCAAAAAGTACTTATGGGGCCAAAACGGACACCGTGTGCAAAAGTTACGCTCAATTCTTCGTGCGCCGACTATCCAAGACAACAAACATAAAATTGATCTTTCTTTCAAAAAATGGCCGAAATCCGTCATACGTCACGACGAAGTAGTGAGTTCAATCCAAAAGGGTCGGTACATTTCCAAAAAGTACTTATGGGCCCAAAACGGACACCGTGTGCAAAAGGTACGCTCAATTCTTCCTACGCGACTAACCAAGCCTTCCAAGTATAAAAGTGCTAATTCTTTCAGAAAATGGCCGAAATCCATCATACGTCACGATGAAGTGGTGAGTTCAATCCAAAAGGGTCGCTACGTTTCCAAAAAGTACTTATGGGCCCTAAACGGACACCTCTTGCAAAAGTTGCGCTCAATTCTTCGTACGCCGACTATCTGAGCGTTCCAAATATAGAAGTGCTCGTTCTTTCGAAAGATGGCCGAAATCTATCATACGTCACGACGAAGTTGTGTGTTCAATCCAAAAGAGTCGCTACATTTCTAAAAAGTACTTATGGGCCCAAAACGGGCAACGTGTGCAAAAGTTACGCTCAATTCTTCGTACTCCGACTATCCGAGCGTTCCAAATATTGAAGTGCTCGTTCTTTCAAAAAATGGTCGAAATCCCTCAGACGTCACGATGAAGTAGTGAGTTCAGTCCAAAAGGGTCGCTACATTTCCGAAAAGTACTTATGGGCCCAAAACGGACACCGTGTGTAAAAGTTACGCTCAATTCTTCGTACGCCGCCTATCCAAGCCTACAAACATAAAATTGCTCTTTCTTTCAGAAAATGGCCGAAATCTATCATACGTCACTACGAATTTGTGAGTTCAATCCAAAACGGTCGATACATTTCCAAAAAGTACTTATGGGCCCAAAACGGACACCCTGTGTAAAAGGTACGCTCAATTCTTTATACGCGACTATCCAAGCCTTCCAAGTATAAAAGTGCTAATTCTTTCAGAAAATGGCCGAAATCCATCATACGTCACGATGAAGTGGTGAGTTCAATCCAAAAGGGTCGCTACATTCCAAAAAAGTACTTATGGGCCCAAAACGGACACCGTGTGCAAAAGTTACGCTCAATTCTTCGTACGCCGACTATCCATGCCTTCAAACATAAATTTGCTCTTTCTTTCAAAAAATGGCCAAAATCCGTCATACGTTACGACGAAGTTGTGAGTTCAATCCAAAAGGGTCGCTACATTTCCAAAAAGTACTTATGGGCCCAAAACGGACACCGTGTGCAAAAGTTACGCTCAATTCTTCGTGCGCTGACTACCCAAGCCTTCCGAACATAAAATTGCTCATTCTTTTGAAAAATGTCTGAAATCCCTTATAGGTCACGACGAAGTTGTGAGTTCAATCCAAAAGGGTCGCTACATTTCCAAAAAGTACTTATGGGGCCAAAACGGACACCGTGTGCAAAAGTTACGCTCAATTCTTCGTGCGCTGACTACCCAAGCCTTCCGAACATAAAATTGCTCATTCTTTTGAAAAATGTCTGAAATCCCTTATAGGTCACGACGAAGTTGTGAGTTCAATCCAAAAGGGTCGCTACATTTCCAAAAAGTACTTATGGGCCCAAAACGGGCAGCGTGTGCAAAAGTTACGCTCAATTCTTCATACGCCGACTATCCGAGCGTTCCAAATATAGAAGTGCTCGTTCTTTCGAAAAATGGCCGAAATCCCTCAGACGTCACGATTAATGAGTGAGTTCAGTCCAAAAGGTTCGCTACATTTCCAAAAAGTAATTATGGGGCCAAAATGGACACCGTGTGCAAAAGTTACGCTCAATTCTTCGTGCGCTGACTACACAAGCCTTCCGAACATAAAATTGCTCATTCTTTTGAAAAATGTTTGAAATCCCTTATAGATCACGACGAAGTTGTGAGTTCAATCCAAAAGGGTCGCTACATTTCCAAAAAGTACTTATGGGCCCAAAACGGGCACCCTGTGCAAAAGTTACGCTCAATTCTTCATACGCCGACTATCCGAGCGTTCCAAATATAGATGTGCTCGTTCTTTCGAAAAATAGCCGAAATCCCTCAGACGTCACGATTAATTAGTGAGTTCAGTCCAAAAGGGTCGCTACATTTCCAAAAAGTACTTATGGGGCCAAAACGAACACCGTGTGCAAAAGTTACGCTCAATTCTTCGTGCGCTGACTACCCAAGCCTTCCGAACATAAAATTGCTCATTCTTTTGAAAAATGTCTGAAATCCCTTATAGGTCACGACGAAGTTGTGAGTTCAATCCAAAAGGGTCGCTACATTTCCAAAAAGTACTTATGGGCCCAAAACGGACACCGTGTGCAAAAGTTACGCTCAATTCTTCGTACGCCGACTATCTATGCCTTCAAACATAAATTTGCTCTTTCTTTCAAAAAATGGCCAAAATCCGTCATACGTCACGACGAAGTTGTGAGTTCAATCCAAAAGGGTCGCTACATTTCCAAAAAGTACTTATGGGGCCAAAACGGACATCGTGTGCAAAAGGTACGCTCAATTCTTCGTACGTCGACTATCCGAGCGTTCCAAATATAGAAGTGCTCGTTCTTTTGAAAAATGGCCGAAATCCCTCAGACGTCACGACGAAGTAGTGAGTTCAATCCAAAACGGTCGCTACATTTCCAAAAAGTACTTATGGGGCCAAAACGGACATCGTGTGCAAAAGGTACGCTCAATTCTTCGTACGTCGACTATCCGAGCGTTCCAAATATAGAAGTGCTCGTTCTTTTGAAAAATGGCCGAAATCCCTCAGACGTCACGACGAAGTAGTGAGTTCAATCCAAAACGGTCGCTACATTTCCAAAAAGTACTTACGGGCCCAAAACGGGCACCGTGTGCAAAAGTTACGCTCAATTCTTCGTGCGCCGACTATCCAAGCCTACAAACATAAAATTGCTCTTTCTTTCAGAAAATGGTCGAAATCCATCATACGTCACTACGAAGTTGTGAGTTCAATCCAAAACGGTCGCTACATTTCCAAAAAGTACTTATGGGCCCAAAACGGACATCGTGTTCAAAAGGTACGCTCAATTCTTCATACGCGACTATCCAAGCCTTCCAAGTATAAAAGTGCTAATTCTTTCAGAAAATGGTCGAAATCCATTATACGTCACGATGAAGTGGTGAGTTCAATCCAAAAGGGTCGCTACATTTCAAAAAAGTACTTATGGGCCCAAAACGGACACCGTGTGCAAAAGGTACGCTCAATTCTTCGTACGCCGACTATCTGAGCGTTCCAAATATAGAAGTGCTCGATCTTTCGAAAAATGGCCGAAATCTATCATACGTCACGACGAAGTTGTGAGTTCAATCCAAAAGGGTCGCTACATTTCCAAAAAGTACTTGTGGGCCCAAAACGGGAACCATGTGCAAAAGTTACGCTCAATTCATCGTACGCCGACTATACGAGCGTTCCAAATATGGAAGTGCTCGTTCTTTTGAAAAATGGTCGAAATCCCTCAGATGTCACGACGAATTAGTGAGTTCAGTCCAAAAGGGTCGCTACATTTCCAAAAAGTACATATGGGGCCAAAACGGACACCGTGTGCAAAAGTTACGCTCAATTCTTCGTACGCCGACTATCCAAGCCTACAAACATAAAATTGCTCTTTCTTTCAGAAAATGGCCGAAATCTGTCATACGTCACTACGAAGTTGTGAGTTCAATCCAAAAGGGTCGCTACATTTCCAAAAAGTACTTATGGGCCCAAAACGGACACCGTGTGCAAAAGGTACGCTCAATTCTTCATACGCGACTATCCAAGCCTTCCAAGTATAAAAGTGCTAATTCTTTCAGAAAATGGCCGAAATCCATCGTACATCATGATGAAGTGGTGAGTTCAATCCAAAAGGGTCGCTACATTTCAAAAAAGTACTTATGGGCCCAAAACGGACACAGTGTGCAAAAGGTACGCTCAATTCTTCGTACGCCGACTATCCAAGCCTTCAAACATAAATTTGCTCTGTCTTTCAAAAAATGGCCGAAATCCGTCATACGTCACGATGAAGTTGTGAGTTCAATCCAAAAGGGTCGGTACATTTCCAAAAATTACTTATGGGCCCAAAACAGACACCGTGTACAAAAGGCACGCTCAATTCTTCGTACGTCGACTAATCGAGCGTTCCAAATATAGAAGTGATCGTTCTTTCAAAAAATGGCCGAAATCCCTCAGACGTCACGACGAAGTAGTGAGTTCGGTCCAAAAGGGTCGCTACATTTCCAAAAAGTACTTATGGGCCCGAAACGGACACCGTGTGCCAAAGGTACGCTCAATTCTTCGTACGCGACTATCCAAGCCTTCCAAGTATAAAAGTGCTAATTCTTTCAGAAAATGGCCGAAATCCATCATACATCACAATGAAGTGGTGAGTTCAATCCAAAAAGGTCGCCACATTTCCAAAAAGTACTTATGGGCCCGAAACGGACACCGTGTGCCAAAGGTACGCTCAATTCTTCGTACGCGACTATCCAAGCCTTCCAAGTATAAAAGTGCTAATTCTTTCAGAAAATGGCCGAAATCCATCATACATCACGATGAAGTGGTGAGTTCAATCCAAAAGGGTCGCTACATTTCAAAAAAGTACTTATGGGCCCGAAACGGACACCGTGTGCCAAAGGTACGCTCAATTCTTCGTACGCCGACTATCCAAGCCTTCAAACATAAATTTGCTCTTTCTTTCAAAAAATGGCCGGAATCCGTCATACGTCACGATGAAGTTGTGAGTTCAATCCAAAAGGGTCGGTACATTTCCAAAAAGTACTTATGGGCCCAAAACGGACACCGTGTGCAAAAGGTACGCTCAATTCTTCGTACGCCGACTATCCAAGCCTTCAAACATTAAATTGCTCTTTCTTTCAAAAAATGGCCGGAATCCGTCATACGTCACGACGAAGTTGTGAGTTCAATCCAAAAGGGTCGTTACATTTCCAAAAAGTACTTATGGGCCCAAAACAGGCACCGTGTGCAAAAGTTACGCTCAATTCTTCGTACGCCGACTATCCGAGTGCTCCAAATATAGAAGTGCTCGTTCTTTCGAAAAATGGCCGAAATCCCTCAGATGTCGCGACGAATTAGTGAGTTCACACCAAAAGGGTCGCTACATTTTCAAAAAGTACTTATGGGGCCAAAACGGACACCGTGTGCAAAAGTTACGCTCAATTCTTCGTTCGCCGACTATCCAATCCTTCAAACATAAAATTGCTCTTTCTTTCAGAAAATGGTCGAAATCCGTCATACGTCACGACGAAGTTGTAAGTTCAATCCACAAGGGTCGCTACATTTCCAAAAAGTACTTATGGGCCCAAAACGGACACCGTGTGCAAAAGGTACGGTCAATTCTTCATACGCGTCTATCCAAGCCTTCCTAGTATAAAAGTGCTGATTCTCTCAGAAAATGGCCGAAATCCATCATACGTCACGATGAAGTCGTGAGTTCAATCGAAAAGGGTCGCTACATTTCCAAAAAGTACTTATGGGCCCTAAACGGACACCTCTTGCAAAAGTTGCGCTCAATTCTTCGTACGCGGACTATCTGAGCGTTCCAAATATAGAAGTGCTCGTTCTTTTGAAAAATGGCCAAAATCCCTCATACGTCACGACGAAGTTGTGAGTTCAATCCAAAAGGGTCGCTACATTTCCAAAAAGTACTTATGGGCCCAAAACGGACACCATGTACAAAAGGTACGCTCAATTCTTCGTACGTCGACTATCCGAGCGTTCTAAATATAGAAGTGCCCGTTCCTTCAAAAAAAGGTCGAAATCCCTCAGACGTCACGACGAAGTAGTGAGTTCAGTCCAAAAGGGTCGCTACATTTCCAAAAAGTACTTATGGGGCCAAAACGGACACCGTGTGCAAAAGTTACGCTCAATTCTTCGTACGCCGACTATCCAAGCCTACAAACATAAAATTGGTCTTTCTTTCAGAAAATGTCCGAAATCTATCATAAGTCACTACGAAGTTGTGAGTTCAATCCAAAACGATCGCTACATTTCCAAAAAGTACTTATGGGCCCAAAACGGACACCGTGTGCAAAAATTACGCTCAATTCTTCATACGCCGACTATCCGAGTGTTCCAAATATAAAAGTGCTCGTTCTTTCAAAAAATAGCCGAAATCCATCATACGTCACGATGAAGTGGTGAGTTCAATCCAAAAGGGTCGCTACATTTCCAAAAAGTACTTATGGGGCCAAAACGGGCACCGTGTGCAAAAGTTACGCTCAATTCTTCATACGCCGACTATCCGAGTGTTCCAAATATAAAAGTGCTCGTTCATTCAAAAAATAGCCGAAATCCATCATACGTCACGATGAAGTTGTGAGTTCAATCCAAAAGGGTCGCTAAATTTCCAAAAAGTACTTATGGGCCCGAAACGGACACCGTGTGCAAAAATTACGCTCAATTCTTCATACGCCGACTATCCGAGTGTTCCAAATATAAAAGTGCTCGTTCATTCAAAAAATAGCCGAAATCCATCATACGTCACGATGAAGTGGTGAGTTCAATCCAAAAGGGTCGCTACATTTCCAAAAAGTACTTATGGGGCCGAAACGGACACCGTGTGCAAAAGTTACGCTCAATTCTTCGTGCGCCGACTATCCAAGCCTACAAACATAAAATTGCTCTTTCTTTCAGAAAATGGCCGAAATCTGTCATACGTCACGACAAAGTTGTGAGTTCAATCCAAAAGGGTCGCTACATTTCCAAAAAGTACTTATGGGCTCAAAACGGACACCGTGTGCAAAAGGTACGCTCAATTCTTCGTACGCCGACTATCCAAGCCTTCAAACATAAAATTGCTCTATCTTTCAAAAAATGGCCGAAATCCGTGATACGTCACGATGAAGTGGTCAGTTCAATCCAAAAGGGTCGCTACATTTCCAAAAAGTACTTATGGGCTAAAAACGGATACCGTGCGCAAAAGGTACGCTCAATTCTTCGTACGCCGACTATCCAAGCCTTCAAACATAAAATTGCTCTATCTTTCAAAAAATGGCCGAAATCCGTCATACGTCACGACGAAGTTGTGAGTTCAATCCAAAAGGGTTGCTACATTTCAAAAAAGTACTTATGGGCCCAAAACGGACACCGTGTGCAAAAGGTACGCTCAATTCTTCGTACGTCGACTATC
>NW_019256480.1:0-1131 GCF_002742605.1 Olea europaea var. sylvestris | reverse complement strand
ATTAAAATCAAATACCATAGCAACCTCATTACCTATCAGTTTTATTTTTTCGCCCCATTTAGTTCGGTTAATTGCGATTTTTAGTTTTGACAGTTCGAATCGACCTCCCTACACCTTAACTATTTTCTATTTTGACCTTGTCAATGTCTCTTTTTTACGGATGTTGTCCCATTAATAGCATTGTAGAGCTATTAATATTATAAATAGCAAAATTCATTGTTATGACCACATAAAGATTCCCGGACTAGTACTATGTTCATAACCACACAAAGATGCATTTATCAGCATATTTTCTTTAAGTCTTCATCCCAAATTCTCAAGATCTTGTCAAAATTTGACATCAAACCACTTCATAAAAGACTCATTTCTTGATTCCTGATCATAGCATTTTTGTGTAGCAAAAACTCATCGTATCCCAGGATTTATTTATTTTCTGGTGTAACCATGTTCTTCCCATGGTGGCAGTGCCTAATTGCTTCTCTCACTGTACTCTTTTGCTCTGTGAATCTTGGCTGCGCCGCCACTTTGGCCACCGATGAAGGTATGTACATACATATAAAGCATGTCATACAACGTAATTATAACTTGTTTCATGATTTTTTTAATAATTTTTTTGCAGTTGAAACACTTAAGAAAATTGCAGAGACTTTAGGGAAAAAAAATTGGAATTTTAGTGTGGATCCATGCAGTAAAGAACCGAGTTGGTTCACCCCTACTAAGGATGAACCGGAGAATCAAGTTATTTGCGATTGCTCTTTTAATAATATCACGACTTGTCACATTGTTCGCATGTAAGTACTATTCTACCTTTTTTAAATGTGATTTTCCCAGGGAAGGATTAATTCTTTTAACTTATAAAGATCGAAAAAAAGAATGAGGCAAAAATGGTTAGAGGCAAAATTGCAACTTTCTGAAAAGGCTGGAAGCTAGATATGCTATTTACCCTAAAAGATACAATTATTGGAACTTTCAATTCAAATGTAACTTTCAATTTATACGTAGGTCCTGGAACTGCACCAACAAACATGTAAGTGTATTTTTAAAAGACAAATTAAAAGTGAAATGCTCTTCATTTTAAAGTGTCAAGTTCTAAAATTAGGCTCCAAATTGTTAAGTTTTTTTTTTTTTTTT
>NW_019256479.1:0-1131 GCF_002742605.1 Olea europaea var. sylvestris | reverse complement strand
CATACGTCACGACGAAGTTGTGAGTACAATCCAAAACGGTCGCTACATTTCCAAAAAGTACTTATGGGCCTGAAACGAACACCATGTGCAAAAGTTACGCTGAATTCTTCGTACGCCGACTATCCTAGCGTTCCAAATATGCAAGCGCTCAGTCTTTCAAAAAATGGCCGAAATCCCTCATACGTCACGATGAAGTCGTGATTTCAATCCAAAACGGTCGCTACATTTCCAAAAAGTACTTATGGTCCCGAAATGGACACCGTGTGCAAAAGTTACTCTCAATTCTTCGTACGCCGACTATCCAAGCGTTCCAAATATGCAAGCGCTCATTCTTTCGAAAAAATGATAAAATCCCTCATACGTCACGATGAGGTCGTGAGTTCAATCCAAAACGGTCGCCACATTTCAAAAAAGTACATATGGGCCCAAAACGGACACCGTGTGCGAAAGTTACGCGAGTTCTTTGTACGCCGACTATCCAAGCGTTCCAAATATGCATGTGCTCATTCTTTCCAAAAATGGTCGAAATCCCTCATACGTCACGACGAAGTCTTCAGTTCAATCCAAAACGGTCACTACATTTCCAAAAAGTACTTATGGGCCCAAAACGGACACTGTGTGCAAAAGTTAAGCTGAATTCTCCGTACGCCGACTATCCAAGCGTTCCAAATATGCAAGTGCTCATTCTTTCAAAAAATCACTAAAATCCCTCATACGTCACGATGAAGTTGTGAGTTCAGTCCAAAATGGTTGCCACATTTCAAAAAAGTACTTATGGGCACAAAACGGACACCATGTACGAAAGTTACGCTGAATTCTTTGTACGCCGACTATCCAAGCGTTCCAAATATGCATGTGCTCATTCTTTCCAAAAATGGTCGAAATCCCTCATACGTGACGACGAAGTCTTAAGTTCAATCCAAAACGGTCGCTACATTTCCAAAAAGCACTTGTGGGCCCGAAACGGACACCGTGTACAAAAGTTACACTGAATTCTTCGTACGCCGACTATCCAAGCGTTCCAAATATGTAAGTGCTCATTCTTTCAAAAAATTGCTAAAATCCCTCATACGTCACGATGAAGTCGTGAGTTCAATCCAAAATGGTCGCCACATTTCGAAAAAGTACTTA
>NW_019256478.1:0-1131 GCF_002742605.1 Olea europaea var. sylvestris | reverse complement strand
GGCATTTAAAACTCGCTATGGTCATTATGAGTACAGTAATGCCTTTTGGATTAACAAATGCTCCTGCAATATTTATGGATTTAATGAATAGAGTATTCCACCAATATTTAGATCAATTTGTCATTGTCTTCATTGATGACATTTTGGTGTATTCAAGGAGTAATGACCAACATGAAAAACAACGTGAGATAGTGTTGGAGACACTACGAAAGGAGAAGTTGTATGCCAAATTCAAGAAATGTGAATTTTGGCTTGATCGTATAGTTTTCCTTGGTCATGTGGTTACTACACAAGGGATTGAAGTGGATCCTAGTAAAGTTGAAGCGGTAACAAAATGGTCTAGACCAACGAATGTAGGCGAAGTTCGAAGTTTCTTAGGACTAGCCGGTTATTAATGGAGATTCATCAAAGGATTCTCCAAAATAGCGGGCCAATGACCCAATTAACTAGAAAGGGTGTAAAATTTCAGTGGACTGAGAAATATGAGGAGAGCTTTCAAGAAATGAAACAAAAACTGGTCACAGCTCCAGTTTTAACTATATCAGAGGGTTCAGATGGATTTGCTATATACAGTGATGCATCCAAACATGGTTTGGGATGTGTACTGATGCAGTTTGGGAAGGTGATCGCATATACCTCGAGACAATTAAAACAACATGAGCAAAATTATCCTATGCATGATCTAGAGTTGGCAGCGTTAGTACGTGCTCTAAAGATATGGCGTCACTACCTTTACGGTGGAAAGTACGATATTTATACAGATCATAAGAGTTTGAAATACTTATTAAGGATCTGAATATGAGACAGAGAAGGTGGCTAGAGTTAGTTAAGGATTTTGATTGCACTATCTATTACCATCCGGGTAAGGCTAATGTACTCACAAATGCTCTTAGTAGGAAGACAATGTGACAACTAGCTGTCTTACCCACAACTCAAGTGCAGTTGATAAATGAGTTTGATAAATTGGAATTGGAAGTTATCATTCCACCAACTCAAGTTATCGCAAAATTTGCAGCATTAAAGATACAACCTACTCTTAGGGATTGAATCAAGGACGCTCAAGACAGTGATCTATTTTTGAGGAAAATCAAGGTGGAAGTTGGTGCACCTAAAAGAAAAGGTTTTCGAGGT
>NW_019256477.1:0-1131 GCF_002742605.1 Olea europaea var. sylvestris | reverse complement strand
GGAGGCCCAAACGATGGAATTTGGCTAAAGTCTCGTGATCCCGGGTCTTTGCCCTGAGCCCAATTTCTCGGGCCATTTCCAATCGACCTGCCAAATTTCGTCCATTCCAACACCATCTTAACAAATGACAAAATTGCCCCTGGTGCGGTTTTGCTTTGTTAATTTTCTGTACAACACTTCTTCAACCTGACATAATTAATAAGGAAATTAATTATTCGGAGGCCCAAATGAAGGAATTTGGCAAAAATCCCTAGATCCCGGGTCTGTGCCCCGAGTCTAATTTCGCGGGTCGTTTCCAATCAACCTATCAAATTTCGGCCTACTCCGACGCTGTCGGGACAAATGATAAAATTGCCCCTGGTGCGGTTTTGCTTTGTTAATTTTCTGTCCAGTACTTCTTCAACCTGACATAATTAATAAGAAAATTAATTATTCGAAGGCCCAAACGAAAGAATTTGGCTAGAATCTGGTGATCTCGGGTCTGTGCCCCGAGTCCAATTTCGAAGGCCGTTTCCGACCAACCTGCCAAATTTCATCCCATTCCGACACCGTCGCGGTAAATGAAAAAATTGCCCCTGGTGCGGTTTTTCGTTTTTAATTTTCTATCCAGCACTTCTTTATCCTGACATAATTAATACGAAAATTAATTATTCGGAGGACCAAACGAAAGAATTTGGCTAAAATCTCGTGATCCCAGGTCAGTCCCTCGAGTCCAATTTCTCGGGCCGTTTCCAATCAACCTGCCAAAGTTCGGCCCATTCCGACACCGTCGCGACAAATGACAAAATTGCCTCTGGTCCGATTTTTCTTTGTTAGTTTTCTATCCAGTACTTCTTCCACCTGAAATAATTAATATGGAAATTAATTATTTGGAGGTCCAAACGAAGGAATTTGCCTAAAATCCCGTGATCCCGGGTCTGTGCCCCTAGTCCTATTTCGCAGGCCGTTTCCAATCAACTTGCCAAATTTCATCCCACTCCGATACTGTTGCGACAAATGACAAAATTGCCCTCGGTCCAATTTTCTATTGTTAATTTTCTGTCCAGCACTTCTTTAACCTGACATAATTATTACTGAAATTAGTTATACGGAGGCCCAACCAATGGAATTTAGCTAAAATCCCGTGATCTC
>NW_019256476.1:0-1131 GCF_002742605.1 Olea europaea var. sylvestris | reverse complement strand
CTGGATTCGCCACTGTATCCATCCCAGAGTTACTTAAGTATTTGCCAGCATTCCAACAATGAATGCTGTGTTTGGATATGTGCAAATCCATAAGCATACATTAAACTCTCAAATGCTAAAGAATAGGAAATTTTCTGTATTTTTTTTCTTTAAGTTTATCCTTAGAGCATTGATTGAGACTAAACTTGTTTCTCTTAGCAATAGGAGTATCACATGATTTACAATCCTACATCTCGAATCTCTTAAAGACCTTATTGTTATAGTTCTTTTGTGATAATCTAAAAATACCCTCCAAATGATCCGTTGTATCTATATTCCTAAGACAAAAAGGCTTCACCAAGATCTTTCATTTCAAAATTTCATGACAGAAACTTCTTAGTTTCGTGTAATAAACTTATGTTATAACAAGAAAGTAGCATGTCATTGATATACAATATCAAAAAAATATGCTTACTCCCATTGAATTTGTAATATACACAGCTTCAATTGCATTTATGTCTAAACTAAAAAGATAATTACTTGATGAAATTTATGATATCAATGAGTCTCTTGACACAAAGTTATCTGTTTGCACAATATAAATTCGTCTAGTCAATGTCATCATTGAGAAACATCGTCTTTACATCCATTTTGTGTAGCTTAAGATCTAAATGTGTCATAATAGTCCTAAAAGAGACTTTCGTAAAAATTAGAGAAAGTCTCTTAAAAGTCATCCGTTCCTTTTAAGTAAAAACTGTAACAAGACATGTTTTATATCTTTCCACATCACTCTTCGAATCTCTCTTGATTTTAAATATCCATTTACAACCAATGGGTTTCGCACCTTCATACAATGGGATAAGTTTCCAAACTTCATTGTCACTAATGACCTTTCTCTCTTTATTCGTGACATCAATCCCCTCTTGAGAGTTACTCCTTTGCATTGTTTGATGAATTTTAATTGGATCTTCTTCTGCCAATCCAATGCGATCTTTATTTTCTTAAAGAAAGAATATAAAATCATTTGAAATTATCTTAAGAATATAAAATCATTTGAAATTATCTTTCTCATTTCTCTAGTGGATCTCCTTGATAATATTTTTCTTGAGGTCATTGAGTTTGTTCTTCTAGAACAATCTCTTGATTGTGTAT
>NW_019256475.1:0-1131 GCF_002742605.1 Olea europaea var. sylvestris | reverse complement strand
ATGGAATTTGAGGGCTTTTCGATTCGGTTAGTTGTTAAGTTTTGTTAATTAACGTGTTTAATATTTATTAGGTCTTGATTTTTGTTGGGTTTGTTAAAAAGTTATGGTTTTGTGTTTCTGTAGAGAATATACCTCGAGGATGAGAAGTGTCAACGCGGTAAATTGCTGGCCTTTCGATGAGAGTGATGAAGATGTTGTAAAATCATTGCTCCCTCCGATCATTGTCAAGAAATTCACCTGGTGGTTCGATGTACTCAAATTATCCCGTTCAGAATCGATTAAAAAGGTCGAATACTCGAAAAAGAAGCAGAAAAATTTTCAAGAAAAGGGAGAATCACCACGGAGATATCAAGAGTATATAGAAGAATCAGATTTGGATGCTGAAGAATTCATAGGAGAAGCAGCAAAGTTGAAGGCTTTAAGGGGGAAAATGAAACCAAGGGTTCCAAAGAAAAGGTCAATAAAGGAGCTTTTCACGGTGGCGCCACCTGTGGATAGAGTTAGTACCGAGGAGGAGGATGATGATGACTTTTGCGATTCCAAGGAAATTAAATGGGGTCTCAAAGGAAAGAGGAATGAGAAGAAAAAGAAGATTTACTTGAGCAAGTTGAAGAAGCCAAAGAAGAAGATTAACAAATTCAAGAAGAAAAGCAATAATGAAATGGATCTATCAGTCGCCGATAAGGTATGGGATTCTTCATATATAATCATCTCAAATTCGTCTATAAAAAGGGATCTTCTACATTGTGTACATACAAATCTATCGACTCTGAATGGATTATATTGATTGGTTGCAAAATATATGTAATTTTGAACATAAAATATAGGCCTAACTAAAGTTTTCTTGATTCTAAGTAGTTAAAAATGCTTGATTTTTACCTCTTTTTGCTTCGAAATTACTGCTGAAAAATCTGTTCTTGTTTGTGTGGCAATTAGATTTGTTCAGTATAAAGAGATAAAGTTAAAGAAAAATAGGAGAATGATGTTCTCATATTGGAGGGATTTGATCAGCTTACAAGGGTAAGAGGGTATGGTGTTCCAGCTGTGTTGCACGAATTGGACAGCAATTTTTTATGAGGTTTAAAATTTTGTTAATTAATTATGTTGTTTTTTCTACTGTTTGCCTATGTT
>NW_019256474.1:0-1131 GCF_002742605.1 Olea europaea var. sylvestris | reverse complement strand
ACTTTTGTCAATTTCGATACAGTCGCGAAAAATGACGAAATTGCCCCCGGCGCGATTTTTGTTTCCGATCAACCAATCAAATTATAGCCAATTCCGACACAGTCGTGAAAAATGACGAAATTACACCCGACGCGATCTTTGTTTCCGATCGTCCGGTCAAATTTGAGCCCACTCCGACACTTTGTTTCCGATCGTTCGGTCAAATTTGAGCCCACTCCGACACAGTTGCGAAAAATGACGAAATTACACCCGTCGCGATTTTTGTCCCCGATAAACCTGTCAAATTTCGGCCAATTCCGACACAGTCGAGAAAAATGACGAAATTGCCCCCGGCGCGATTTTTGTTTCCGATCAACCAGTCAAATTTTAGTCAATTCCGACACAGTCGCGAAAAATGACGAAATTACACCCGTCGCGATTTTTGTCCCCGATAAACCTGTCAAATTTCGGCCAATTCGGACACAGACGAGAAAAATGACGAAATTGCCCCCGGCGCGATTTTTGTTTCCGATCAACCAATCAAATTTTAGCCAATTCCTACACAGTCGTGAAAAATGACGAAATTGCACCCGACGCGATCTTTGTTTCCGATCGTTCGGTCAAATTTGAGCCCACTCCGACACAGTTGCGAAAAATGACGAAATTACACCCGTCGCGATTTTTGTCCCCGATAAACCTGTCAAATTTCGGCCAATTCCGACACAGTCGAGAAAAATGACGAAATTGCCCACGGCGCGGTTTTTGTTTCCGATCGACAAGTCAAATTTTAGTCAATTCCGACACAGTAGCGAAAAATGATGAAATTACACCCGGCTCGATTTTTGTCCCCGATAAACCTGTCAAATTTCTGCCAATTCCGACACAGTCGAGAAAAATGACGAAATTGCCCCCGGCGCGATTTTTGTTTCCGGTCAACCAGTCAAACTTTTGTCAATTTCGATACAGTCGCGAAAAATGACGAAATTGCCCCCGGCGCGATTTTTGTTTCCGATCAACCAGTCAAATTTTAGTCAATTCCGAAACAGTCGCGAAAAATGACGAAATTACACCCGGCGGATTTTTGTTTCCGATCAACCAATCAAATTTTAGCCAATTTCGACACAGTCGCGAAAATGACGAAATTGCACCCGG
>NW_019256473.1:384-1131 GCF_002742605.1 Olea europaea var. sylvestris | reverse complement strand
CCTTTTTTGAAGAACGACCACTCGCATATTGGGAACGCTTGGATTGTCGACCTTCGAAGAAATGAGCGTAACTTTTGCACACGATGTCCGTTTCGGGCCCATAAGTACTTTTCGAAAATGTAGCAACCCTATTGGATTGAACTCGCAACTTCATCGTGACGTATGAGGTATTTTGACCATTCTTTGAGAAACGTGCACCTGCATATTCGGACTGACGACGTTCGAAGAATTGAGCATAACTTCTACAGACATTGTCCGTTTTTGGGACCATAAGTACTTTTCGGAAGTGTAGCGACCGTTTTGGGTTTAGCTAACGATTTCGTAATGACGTATGAGGGTTCTCATCCTTTTTTTGAAGAACTACCACCCGCATATCGGGAACGCTTGGATTGTCGACCTTCGAAGAAATGATCGTAAATTTTGCAGACGGTGTCCGTTTCGGGCCCATAAGTACTTTTCGAAAATGTAGCGACCCTTTTGGATTGAACTCACAACTTCGTCGTGACGTATGAGGGATTTTGACCATTTTCTGAGGAACGTACACCTGCATATTCGGACTGACGATGTTCGAAGAATTGAGCATAACAGTGTCCGTTTTTGGGACCGTAAGTACTTTTCGAAAATGTAGCGACTGTTTTGGGTTTAGCTCACGATTTCGTAATTACGTATTAGGGTTCTCATCCTTTTTTTGAAGAATGACCACTCGCATATTGGGAACGCTTGGATTGTCGACCTTCGAAGAAATGA
>NW_019256473.1:0-280 GCF_002742605.1 Olea europaea var. sylvestris | reverse complement strand
AACTCACAACTTCGTCGTGACGTATGAGGTATTTTGACCATTGTTTGAGGAACATGCACCTGCATATTCGGACTGACGACGTTCGAAGAATTGAGCATAACTTCTGCAAACAGTGTCCGTTTTTGGGACCATAAGTACTTTACGGAAGTGTAGCGACCGTTTTGGGTTTAGCTCAGGATTTCATAATGACGTATTAAGGTTCTCATCCCTTTTTTGAAGAATGACCACTCGCATATTGGGAACGCTTGGATTGTCGACCTTCGAAGAAATGAGCGTAACT
>NW_019256472.1:0-1131 GCF_002742605.1 Olea europaea var. sylvestris | reverse complement strand
TGACAATCTATGGAATCTTCCCATTTGGCATAGATTCACATACCATGCGTCAGTCATGTCCAGATTATTGATTTGAAGTTCCTTATTTCTTCCCTCATTCATTGGCTAAGAAGCTCAAATTGATTTAGTATCATGCTATTAATGTGTATGTAAACATATTTTTCGTTGTTTTAAACTGAGATTTCAATTTTTTTGCAGTGACGAAAGCATCAAAAATGCCCTGTGAGTATGTTGTAAAGGTATTCAGATTGGTAAAATTCTAATTCACAAAGAAGGTGACAATGATCAATAGGTCAGCAAGAAATGACTATTTCTGTGTAACATTGTACTTGTATTTTTTTCCCCTTTTTTTGATTTTATTTCTTCCCCTTGTCATTAAAATGCCTCATTTGCAGTTGATCTATGGAAAACTGGCAAACTATATCTCAAATAGACATGTATTGTCATTAGATCCTATCTTTAAGCTTCCTTCAAAATAAGTTGAAAGGCTTCCTTACTCTTACCTTGTTGTTTGAGCTAATGTTAACTACTCTGACATTCCTGAAACTTGAAGCTCACCCAAACACAAAATATCATTTGGCTCATTTTAGTAGTTTCTTACAGCGTGATTTTCTATTTTGCTTGTTGGGAAAATAAAAGCAGCAGAAATCAAAGATAGCATGTAAAAATATAAGGGAAACTTAATCAAAAAACACTTTCTAAAAGTGCTTAGAATCTCAAGCTTAAGAAGCTTTCTTTCCAAACCATAAAATTCTAAAATAATCAAGAAAGCAAAAAACTAAAATTTCTAAGATAAGAATTTCTGTTACCTCTTACCATAGTGCATGACCACTTACTTTTTTCCCTGTTGATTTTTTTCCCATTGTTGGTAGCACTTCTATTTTTATTTGTGATGTCGAGGGAAAAGTAGTTTTGCAAACATTTAACCTTTCTTTCTATTCTTTTATGCTCTTTTCAGAAGATATTATCTTTGAAACTTTACTTAAACACTCAAATTACTGGAAGAGGCTTAATGAAACTTATCTGAATGCTAAAGTTTGGGCTAGGCACTCAGATGAATCATTATGCATTAACGGATTGAATCCTACTTGAGTAGTTGTGATTGTATGGTTAATTCTGGTTTTTGTTTAT
>NW_019256471.1:0-1131 GCF_002742605.1 Olea europaea var. sylvestris | reverse complement strand
CTTAAATAAAATTTGACCCTTCATTTGCTTTAAGTTATGGGATATTTACCTATAAATAGAGACCTCATTTCACTCATTTTTTCACACCAAAAGCAAGAGCTTTTACATACTAAAGAAAGAGTTTTCAAGAGAAAAAAAGAGAGGGAAGAAAACTATTTTTTCTAGAAATTTAAGAAGTATTTTCAAGCATCAATTCTCAACGATTTTTAAACATCCAAGGAGTGCATTTCTTTCAATGTCCAAGTTTCATTGAAATTTTCAATCCAAGTTTTCAAAGTTTCAAAAGCATCAATCAAGGCAAGTAGAGGTGCAATGTGTTTAATCGTGTTATGTTATAAGTTTTGATTCATGTTAATGTTTGTATGTCAAATTGTACCCCGGTACGGCATATCCCTCTATGTTAATGGTTGTATGTCAAATGGTACTCCGGTATGGCATACCCCTCTATGTTGAAGAAATGTTCGTATGTCAAATGGTGCCCTCGGGTACAGCATACCCCTTCATGTCAAATGGTACCTCCGGGTACGGCATGTATGAAAAGTTATAAATTTAATGTTTTGAAATGTATAACTTGATCAAGAATGCACCTATGACACCTATTGAGTTTTTCAACTCACGGGTTTAATCCCATCTCTACAGATTGAAGGAATTCTACCTCGAGCATGGATGGAGGAGAAGATGGAGAGTGATGCAACGAGCCCATGGAAATCTGGTGAATAAGTGATTTGGATTTATTTTTATGAAATGTTTTCCAATGTTATTTCTTTAAAGTTTTGAATAGCGGAGAATGCGAGAACAAGTTATATTTTTTTCAAATAAATTACATTTTGTTGTTTTGAAAAGTAATTCAGTGTTTTTGTTTAAAATATTTGAAGTATTGTTATTTAAATTATTATCCGAAGATGTAAGCTTCCGCTAAAACGTATACACTTGTTACTAAACCACTGGTTAAGCTAAGTAAAGTAAGTATCGTTCCGGTCCACTAGAGGTCGGGGTGTTACAGCATGGTATCAGAGCAAAGTTTAGTCGGTTCTGTAGATCAAGTATGTTTTTTTTTAAAACAAAAGGAAAATGAAAAGTTTAAGGTATTCCATGGCATCGTACATCCATCCATCAATCTCATCCTATAGC
>NW_019256470.1:55264-55987 GCF_002742605.1 Olea europaea var. sylvestris | reverse complement strand
AATTGGGAATTTATGTATGATCATACTTTGACGATATTTCATCCCTTTGACCTCTTTCCTCATCCACTTGACCTCTAACACTTTCGAATCTTCATCACAACGTTAAGTACAAGTTTGGAGTATTTGTACTTTAGTTCCCGAACTTTCATTTTCTTCCATTTTGGTGATTTTTCGCTCTTTTCTTCTATCTTTTACTTTTCTACCAAAATGTAACCTAAATCAAAACATAAGTATAATGAGTACATTTTGGTATCAAATAATCACATGAATGCAGTAATTAAAAGGGAGAAATATTATATTTTATACTCTTATCATGTGCAGTGGAAAATAAAACGTATTTCGATTCCCACCGAAATTCATCTTTGTGTTTAGATAGAAAGTCATACCTTTTTCTAGATCTGCAAACCCCTTTGATTTTTCTTTGTTCCAATGATCTTGATTTGTCATTCACAACTGTCCAATTGTTCAGCCTCCAACAATGATCCACACAGAGAACAAAATTGTAGGATTAGGATTTTCTCCTCTTGTGCTAACAAGAATAATGAATTCTCTTAAGATTTTTAAAACCCTAGTCATATTTATATAAACCCAAACGGGTCCGATCCAATATTTAATTAACCCATTTTATTAAATTCGGTCCGTAAATTAATTAATTCGGGCCTATAAATAAGCAATCCAATTAATTAATTTATCCAACACTTGTTAAATTAATTAATTGACAAA
>NW_019256470.1:42689-45390 GCF_002742605.1 Olea europaea var. sylvestris | reverse complement strand
AATTACCCTTGTAACACTGGAAAGTTGCTCTGAGCTGAAAGATGTTCCTTGTACTGAGTATCCACACAAGATCATCTTCTAAATTTTTTTGTTCTAATGACATCGTGTAGTATAACAGCCTCCGTATTGGCAATGCTGGAATCCACTACTTCTTTATCATATCTATAAGAACTTACTAAACTGAACAAGATCTGTTCGATATTTACATGTTAGTTTGATCTAATGCAATAAATGACAGCACAGGTTTGCATCTATCGTCTGGTCATTGAAATTTTTTTTAAAAGGTATAAGATAAAAATTTAAGGGCCTATTTGATAGGCTCCATTTTCCACCCAAATGGTATGTTTGATTGGTAAAATTTTGCATGTAATTGGTTTTCCACCCAACCCTCCATGTGACCCCTTTTTCCGGGTTTTTAAAGGATTGGTTTTCCTTTAGTTTTGGTGGAAATTAATTTTCCAACTGCTCTTTTTTTTTTTTAATTATTTTTTTTGCAATTGGAGCAAATTTTATCCCCAATTGTAACAAATTATATCCTTTTAATTGACATTTTTCATGAAAAACAAAGTCAAATGAACACCAAAAAATAGAAATTTTAATATTTTTCAGGTCAAAAATTGTACCAATCAAATACATTTAGTTGACAATTTCCAGAAAAACAAGTTATAGGCAATTCAATTCCCTGAAATTCATTTTATTTCCACCCAAATTCAATTCTTGCAATCAAACGGATCCTAAGGCATCCTTCACTTTGAAAACATGATACCGAGAAATTTACATGAACTGACATGAGAATTTAACAAACCCCTAACCAAAATTGAGAAACTATTTATATGTTATGAATAGAAATACTGGATGTAAATTCTTGATAATTTTGTCATCCTCCACTTGTTCTCAGTCACAGATTCACAGAAGAGACCATTGCTATCCATGAATATCATTCTATTTTGCCTCTTTTAAGTGAAAATGTTTTAGTTGAGAGGTTCCTTTCTCACCCATACCCCAGTTGGGGTGTCGTTGGGCTGGGAGGACAGGTGTGAGAAGAGAAGCTGAAGATGAGAAGCTTAAGAAACTAGGAGAAACTGAAGAAGAAAAGCTGAAGAAGCCAGCTGAAGAAGGCAGCCGAAGCAGAAACTAGGCGCCTAGGCGCCATGTCCAGGCGCCTAGGCGCCCCGATAGAGTTTATATACCTGATTTTTTGCCTCATTTCATATAATACAAGACCTAGGCTCGATTTTTAGAGAAAAAGAAGAGAGAAAACTTGGTGAGAATTTTACAAGTTGAAGGTTGTTCATTTTGGGTATAAATTCAAAGTTATTTTCTTTCTTGGGGATTAACTTGAGGCTTGTTCAAGTAATTCAAATACATTGATCTTCATCTATTCCATTGAAATTCAAAGTAATTCAAATTTGTCTGCCCATAGTGCCTCAAAGGCTCGTCTGACCCCAACTTTAGAACTTGCTTGTAAGTACGGCGTGGCCTAAAGGAAGCCAAGTTATCTGCAAGCTGCTGTTGTTGTTGTGCCTGTACATTCTCTTGCTGAACCGCCTCTTGTTCAAGTGCATCATCACTCTTATCTTGAGTGTCTGTATGATGCTCCTCTTGAACATGCCTAGAATCAGGTTGATCTCTAGGTTCTATGTCAACAACTTGAGACATTGTAGTCTCAACATCATCACCACCGGGCACTGTAGCTTTCAACGAAGCTACCATGGAGTTCTCATCAAAAGTAACATCTCTGCTGATTATGAACTTAGAATCCTCTACACACCAAAGGCGATAGCCTTTAACACCTGTCGCATACCCCAAGAATATAGCCTTCTTGGCCATCGCATCGAGCTTTCCCTCGTTGACATGATAGTAGGCTGTGCATCCGAATGTTCTGAGTTTCTCATAATCTGCATGTTCTCCTGTCAATACCCTGTAAGGTATATCTCCATCTAACCTTGAATGTGGAGATCGGTTCACAATGTAGCAAGCATTTGCAACCGACTCTGCCCACCATTCTCTGCCCAAACCCGCATAGGATCGCATACACATCGATTTCTCTCGAAATGTGCGATTCAGTCTTTTCGCAACCCCATTCTGTTGCGATGTATTTCTTACTGTTCAGTGTCTCACAATGCCTTCCTTACCACAGAACTCCTTGAAAGCACCATCTGTATACTCAGTACCGTTATCAGATCTCAGTGTCTTCAATTTCTTTCCTATTCTGTTTTCAGCCATTGCTTTCCACTTCTTGAAGGTGTCGAATACCTCATTCTTATGCTTCAAAAAATAAATCCAAGCATATCTAGAATAATCATCAACAAATGTAACAAAATACCTGGAACCGCCTTTGGAAGTGACAGAAGCCGGGCCCCATACATCCATGTGCACATAGTCAAGAATGCCTCTGCTTCTATGTTTGCTTGGCTGGAACTGAACTCGGTGTGCTTTACCGTACACGCAATGCTCGCAAAAGTTCATGCAAGGCTTCTTCAAGTTCTTTAGCAAGCCTTTCTTGATTAGCAAATCTAACCCCTTTTCAGACATATGCCCAAGCCTCCTATGCCAAAGCCGAGTGCACTCACATGGGTCTCCACCACTTCCTCTTGTTCCAACTGCTACATCTTCAGTAACTATAGTACCCTGAAGAGCATAGAGATTGCCTTCACGAATACCCTTCATCACAATCAAAGAACCACGAACAACTTTCTTT
>NW_019256470.1:8775-33865 GCF_002742605.1 Olea europaea var. sylvestris | reverse complement strand
CGGCATATACTTAAACATCATATCACCTGCATTTAAGTTCAAATGGTTCCAAGGCAATCAATTGATTACAACAAAAATTCAGGGAAAAAAAGAAAAAGAAAAGAAATCGCCATGGTAGATAGAATCAGATCTTTGCTCCAAGCAAGGTCATTAGGAAGTCCTTGTAGTCCCCTGATCTCCAATTACAACATTGTCAAGACTCTATTTGTTCGCGTTAAAATATTATCCTCTGACTTTCATCATATCAATTTCAGCTCGAGTTACAATGGCTCTAGTCAGTGAATCCTCATGGTCCCAAGCCCAACAATTGAAGCTCTTACAACCTGGGATGTCCAATGCAATCAATGTCCGTTCACTAAAAATAACTATAGAAAATTTAAATACGAGGGAGAACCATAAACGCCATTGACTAAATGTTTCAATCATTTAGATTTTCCGTATCCATGTTAAACAAGAATCAGGATGATGATCTCAAATTGGCGAACGAATGTGGCCTTAGGCCAAAGATTGTTTCAAGATGAGATTGGAAATGCAAAAAAATTATTAATATTTTGCAAGAAAGCAAAAGGGCACTGCCTTATGTCGATTTGCAAACCAAATGTAATAAGAACATCAACAGAAGTTAAAAAATTGTAATTACCTCCATGAAGTGTCTTTCTGGGGAGTCTATGCACCAAACCACTACTTTCAAAATTGATTCCAAAATGCCTTTACCACAAGCCCTAATGTCCTGTGAAGAGAATTTTCCGCATAGCCAAGATCTAAACAAAACTCAGAGAAAGAGAGAATTATCAAATATTGGTAATAAAAAGCTGAACCTCGTCTATGGATTTCCCCTAATTATCCTTGTAACACGGGAAAGTTGCTCTGAGCTGAAAGATGTTCCTTGTACTGAGTATCCACACAAGATCATCATCTTCTAAATTTTTTGCTCTAATGGCATCGTGTAGTATAACTGCCTCCATATTGGCAATGCTGGAATCCACTACTTCTTTATCATATCTATAAGAACTTACTAAATTGAACAAGACCTGTTCGATATTTACATGTCAGTTTGATCTGATGCAATAAATGACAGCACAGGTTTGCATCTATCATCTGGTCATTGAAAAAATATTAAAAGGTATAAGATAAAAATTTAAGGCATCCTTCACTTTGAAAACATGATATCGAGAAATTTACGTGAACTAACATGAGAATTTAACAAACCCCTAACCAACATCAAGGAACTATTTATATGTTGTGAATAGAAATACCGGATGTAAATTGTTGATAATTTTGTCATCATCCACTTGTTCTCAGTCACAGATTCACAGAAGAGACTATAGCTATCCAGGAATATCCTTCTATTTAGCCTCTTTTAAGCGAAAATGCTTTAGTTGAGAGGTTCCTCCCCCACCCCTACCCCAGTTGGGTTGTCGTTGGGCTGGGGGAACAGGGAAGGATTACAACTGAGCAGTAGAATGTCACCTTGATGTGGAAATCATCAATGTGAACACATAAATTCTTTTGACGTTAAAAGTAGTAGCTGAATGTCCTAGAGCATAACAATTCTGAAGCTCTATGCAAGGGTCTATGATCGCTTACTGTTAACACTTGGTTAATCTGGAGCTAGAGCACAAGAAGAAACACGAAATATAATCAAGTTTATCTCTTCGTACAAATTTACCTTTTGCACAGGCAGAAACTCATTAGATATGATGTCTTCTTCAAGAGAACGCTCAAATAGAACACAATATGGGTGCCTTACAGCAGCCAGATGGTGAGGTGATGATGCGCAAGCTATCTCTACCAGTACTTGCAACTCCGTGATATTTTTCTTCCATGATTTCAGGGCTTTATTTGCGAGTCTTGCATCTCTTTCAGGAGGATCATATGCCCATAAGATCACAGTTCTCTGTCACTTATCAGACATCAAAATCAGCCTTTTTAAATTCCTCTTGGAACAAGACTGTTTAATGATTATGTTGACAGTTTAGGAAAGATAAAAAGGATTAATTTGACGTACATTTTTCATTCGGAAAATTCATAACCAGAAACATATCTCCTTGATCTAATATTTACATTATAGAGCTGACAATAGTTAACCCCTAGTTAGAGAAAATCATTATAACCTGTGCCTTCAGCTATTGACATTTAACGAATTGAATTCGACTCTTTGTCTTGAGAAATACCATCGATTTCAGTCTTTGAAACAAATGCAAGACACAAAACCAATCCAAACATAAGTCCCGATAGCATTGGAGAAACGTTTGCACAGATGGGATTTCCTCTGCTAACGAATCCATTCACTGAACAGATGATTTCACCGAATGAAATGATAGTAAGTTATTGAAAGAATCATGCAAATTATGCAAAGAAGAACAAAAAGATTCACAAATTTGATACTACATAATAAAACAAATTCGTATTTGGGATTAATTTTACCTTCAATTCATACAAAATACGTTACAGATATTCCAAATTATAACTTCTAACACCCGGGGGTTAATATCTCAAGATAAATAAAGGATAAAAATATAGAAAAATATGTACCCCAAAATCACCAGATAATTCAGAATCGAGACAAAAAATAAGGGACTTGTTGTAAATCTGCTGTCTCTTTGATTTTCTTCCTCTGGCTTATATTTCTTTGCCCCCAACACCCTAATTATTGCCTTCTCGTCTGTTCCCAATCCTTCAAAACAACAACACCCGTAACCCATAATGCATGATTCATGTATTCAAGTAAACAAAAGCAATTAAAAGAAAACACAGTGCTTGCATTAATTAACAATATAACATCAGAAAAAAAAAAGGGAAAGAAAAAAAATTGTATGTGTGAAGAGGAACCCTTGAAAGCTTTCGTGAGTTTTTCACAGTCTTCAGGTGGAGAAGGAACCACTTCTGGTACTCTAATAGTAGCCATTTTTTTCGCTTTTCCTTTGAATTTGTTATCTTTTCTACTGGAGAAATCAAAAGAAGCAGAAGCTATAAGGGGAAATACATGGAATTGATAAAATCTACCTAAAATACCCCCAACATAAAACTTATAATTAAGCCATCTTAATTTTAAAAGAGTTCAATTAAGCTCTCAAATTATTATCTTTAATTTTTCCGCCTTGTAAAAAATTGGTATTAGAGCCTAATAACGAAACTGAAGAATATATCATTTAAAATGAATAGAAAAGATAAAATGATTTTAGAAGAATTACAAAATATTGGTATATTAACTAATACTAATCGTATTAAATTGCAAGAATTAGCAACAAATTTAAGTACCGAATATAAATCTCTAAGTGAAGAAATAAAACAAATTAATAATTCTTAACAATTAGTTGAAACAAAAAATAAAGTATTACAAATCCTAGTAGATGAATCTCTCAAATATGAAGAGGAATATATTATTATAAATCAATTTTCAAAACAATATGATAATTATGCTAATCCTTTAGGAAAACCAGACATTATAAATCAAAATGTCATAACTAGTATAAAAATATGAAATCAAATTTAGAAATTGTTAATAACAATATTAAGATAGGACCAAAAATCCTATATAAACAAATTAAATCAAAATTTAAAGAATTAAAAAATAAAAAAGATTCTTATATCTTTATTGAACCACCCTTACCGGCATATGTTATAGAAGAATTAGAAACAAAATTCTTTGAAGCTACTAGAGAAGAATTAGAAGCTTATAAACAAAGCTTAGAACAATTAGCTATGCAAACTGAAAATATATTTATGAATGATCCTCCGCCTAAAGAAGAAACTACTGAAATTAATACTCCACCTTTAAATCAACAAGTTGAAAACCGGCCGTTAATTGGAGAAACTAGTAGAACTAATATTAATACAGATTGAACTCAAGTTGAATCTGATAACTAGGATTCTGAATGGATAAAAGAACAAGAAGGCTACAATTTCAGAAAGGAACCAAAAACTATATCAACCAAACATATACACCTTAGAGATAATAATCCAGTAAAATTATTTACTAAATAAATTCCTACTACAGGAATATGGTTAGATATTGATGATAGCAATAATAAAAGTGAAATTATTAACTATTGGGCAAAAGCTATTGATTTAGCTATTGCTTTTCATAAATGGAATATCACTCAAGCATATAACTTTATAATCCACACCTTTAGAGGAATTATTTCAAATATCTGGAGAAAAACTTCTGAAGAAACTAAAAATAAAATAAAATATGGCAAAAAATCTACAACTATCATAGATAGCAATGAAAGTTTAGATGCTGAAAATTTTAAAGAAGTGTGAAAACGAATTGAAATTTTTTTTACTCACCTATTATTAGGAAAAGTTATACCAGAAACTAAAATTGATATGATTACTCATGAAACTTTACAAGCTGAAAGAGAAATGGAACTATTAAAAATTTGTGATATGTGTGAATTAAATGAATATACTAAGAAATTTGAAAAAAAAAAAATATATATATATATATATATCAAAGCATCTAAATCTATAAAAGAATGGGGTCTATCATAAGAAGATAAAAAAATTATTAAATAGATATTTTCTTAAATTAACTAGGCCATGGGTCAGAAGTTATTTGAAGATTACCAAATCTATTAGAGTAAAATAGAATGGGAAGATCCTAACCACAAAGCTGATACTTTAGGAATGAGAACTTCATTCGCTAAAAGAAAAATCGTCGAATGGTGCAAAAATCTATGTACCAACACCTATTTAGAAAACATGGTAAAAAAGCAAGTTTATGTTGTTATGGAGAAATAACATTTGTGCCACAATTTGGCTGTCACCAACCATCTAAAAAACCATATTATAAAAAGAAATTTAAGAAATATTTAAAACCTTGGAAGAAAAACAAAGGATTTAAGAACCACAAAAAATATTTTAAGAAGAAAAAACCTTGGAATAAGGAATATAACCAATATAAGAAGCCTCAGAAGAAATCTAAGGAAGAATTTTATAAAAAATATAAATGTTTTACCCGTAATGAATTAGGACATATCTCTCCCAACTGTCCTAATAAAAATAAAAGAGAAAATGTTAAATCTATTAAATTAATGGAAGAAATTGAATACGATTCAAAATTTGAGATAATTGAAGATTTAGACGAACTATCTGAAACAGAATCAATTTATGAGCTTGATATTAAAGAAATTGAGGAACCTGAATATGAACTGTATATATATATATATATATATATAAAAGAAATTATTGATACTGTTGAAACTACCTTAAATAGTGAAGAAGGAACTTCACAAACTGTTATATTTGATGAAGAAAAATATGGAGCTATAAAAGAAAAACATATATCTTTAAGAGATAAAGATGTTTTTATTAGACCAATACTACGTTAGTTTAACAAAACTATATACATTGCCAAATATGACGAAGTACCTATTAACATAGAAAATGTTAAGGGAAATACTACTATTATACCTTTAATTACAAGAGAATGGGTTAATAGAGAATTAGCAAATATTAAAAAATTCACTAGAGAAAGATTAAAGAATGTAGTGATTGGAGGAATCCAAATCATGATTAAAGGATACTTTAGAGAGAGAATGGATATTCTTATACAAATATATTTAATGGATAACAGGATACTTCATGATCCTATGGACGCTCTATTAGGAGTTGTCTCTGGAAATCTAGTATATAAGAAAATTATATTTACTATAAGACCTGGATTTGCCATGTCTATATTAGATGAAAACTTAAGTTTAGGATTAAATCTATATCATAAAATTGATAGATTAAATATGTCACCAAGAAGTAAAGCTGTAACTTTACATTGTAAAGTTTTATATGCTTTTACTACTACACACCAAAAAGAAATCAATAAAATTTCAGGAGAATTTATAGAAATTCATGAAGACTTTACAAACTTAGCACAATTTACATCACCAAGAATGCTAAGTGATTGTAACATTTCGTTATCACAAGAGATATTACTTTATTTTCATCAACGATCTAGAAGAATAGACAGTAATGTGGGTAATCAAGGATTAGCAACTTTGAATACTTTTGGACAATTTGTAGTTAGAATGCTCTCAAGCTCTAGTAGATCATTTACAAGTAGAAATTACACACACAACTATACCTAGAAATAGTATTGATATTGATTGAAGAAAAAGTGAGGAAGATAATTTCCTTATATTAACAGAATATTTCAATAATCAAAATAACTATGAAGAAATCATAGCCCTTGTTAATATAGGAGCTTGTACTAGCCATATAAGAGTGACTTAGTCGATCATTTAGTAGAAGAAAATCTGCCACAAGGAATAACTCTTACAGATTATCATGGAATTAAATATGAAATTAAAACATTTGTTAATCTTGAACTAAATTTTACTGACATAGAAGGAGAACAATTTAAGCTAAACCTTAAAATTCATAAAGATTATAGAAAAGGAAAAGATACTAGCCCAATATTACTTGGAATGAACTTTCCTGAAAAGATATCACCATTTGTTATTCAGAAAAACATACTGCAAATAACTATTGAAGGTAAACAAAAAATTTTGCCTAGAGTTAATAAAAACAAAGAATTAATTTATATGATACAAGGAATTAGATGAATTAAAACTAGTAATTTGAGCCCATATATTGAGATAACTCTCAATTTACCAGACTACTGTATGATAAGATTTCATACAATACTTGATATTGGATTAGGAATTTGCCTATGTAAAAGAAATGTGTTCTCAAAACATTATTATAAAAGAGATTATAAGAAAACAACTTACGGTCAAACAGCTAGTGATATTATTGAAATATATAGAGATTTTGTGGAAAATGTTCCTATTATTATTGGAAATAGAGAATGTTTTATTCCACGAATATTTGCTACAGATAAAATTGGATGTGATATTCTCTTAGAAGAAAATTTTATTTATAGATATAGCCCTTTTACGCAAAATAAAGGTAGTTTTGAATTTACTACACGTTGTAATCACAAAATTAAAACATCCAAAATTTATAAAGCAATTAGAATTGCACACCATCCGATTAACCATAAACATAGACATCAGTGTTCTGCAGGTAATCGTGGTGGATGTTATACAGAAATCAATCAAAAACAAAGAATTCTTGTATTAAGAATTAACAAGTTAGAAGAAGAATTAGAAACTATTAAAATTGAACTAAAAGAATGTTATCAAAAACATCCCTTAGCGAAATGGGACAAAGATAAACCTATGCCAACCATTGAATTAAAAAATTTAGATGTTAAGATATCAGGAAAACAATTCCCTTATAGCTAAGAAGATAAAAAGGAATTTGAAATACAAATTAAAGAACTTTTAGGATTATGAATTATAAGAGAATCATCTAATCCATATAATAGTCCTGCATTTATGGTCAAAAATCATAGTGAAATAAAAAAGGAAAATATAGAATGGTAATTGATTATAGCGATCTAAATTCTAAAACTATACCTAATGGCTATAAATTACCAATAAAAGATTTGTTAATAAAACAAATTCAAGGAAATAAATTATATTCTAAATTTGATTGTAAATCTGGATATTGGCAAATAAAACTAGACGAAGCATCAAAACCTTTAACTAGTTTTACTATCCCTAATCTATTAGGACAATTTGAGTGGAATGTTATGCCATTTGGATTAATGAATGCCCCAGCAATATTTCAACAAAGAATGGATAAGATTATTAGGCCAATAAAAATTTTTTGTATTGCTTATGTAGATGATATCCTTATTCATAGTAAAAATTTAAAAGAACATATCGAACACCTTAAAAAAAAGTATTATATTGCTCAAAAAAATGGTCTAGCCCTATCAGAAAGAAAGGCAGAAATAGCTTAAACTGAAATTGAATTCTTAGGATATATTTTTACAAAAGAGAAAATACTCCAACAACCTCATATTGGAAAAAAGATTATCGAATTTCCAGAAAAAATTAGAAATAAGAAAGAGATGCAAAGCTTTATTGGATTATTAAATTATTCTGAAAAATTTATAAAAAACTGTTCAAAATACAAAGTCCACTTTACCAAAAAGCTTAGAAAATGAGTTGTATGGGAATGGACACAAGAAGATATTGAAATGATAAACAAAATAAAGAAAATATGTGAAAATTTACCTGAATTAAATATTCCAAATGATGATGATTTTTATATTTTAGAAACTGATGCATCTCTATTACATTGGGGAGCGATCCTAAAAAAAAAAGAAAATCATAAAGAATTTCTTTATAATTCATTGTGTAAATGCCCAAAAGAATTTGTTGCATTCACTTCAGGTGCTTTTAAGGATGCAGAAACCAGATATGATATTAATCGTAAAGAATGTTTGACTGTTAAGAAAGGAGTAGCAAAATTTGAACCTTATTTGTTACCAAAGAAGTTTCTTATTAGAACTGATAATACTCAGGTAAAACCATTATTGACAAATAAACTTGGAACAAGTGCAACTGAAAGGCCACTTATTAGAATGCAAATGTGGTTAGCGCCATTTAAATTTGATATTGTCCATATTAAAGGAAAAGACAATTTTATTCCAGATTTCTTAACTAGGAATGAAGCAAATCAAGAAGGAACCCGAAACATTGAAGTTCGAGCTGAATGTTAAGATAGCTGCGATAGAATCCAGGATAACAATGATGGAAATGGTTGCTGCCAAGCCAGTATCTGAGAAAGCCAATAGGGCTATATTATGTGAAGGTCCTAGTGCCAATAAATTTGAGGGTTTTTATGCAAATATTGAACAAGAAGCATTAAAGCTTCATAATCTATCTGTCATGGGGAATACTACTTTGTCTCCCTCACCGGAGAAAATTTATACAAAGGATGGTATCTCTATACTAGAGCTAAATCGCTCAAATATTATCAAAGCCTGTAGCACCCATGGTGTTATGGATATCAAAAATAAAGATGATTTTATTTTGGTATATGTATTGTTCAATCTTGCATGCTGCTGGTTCACCAATATAGGAGGATGGATGAAAACTCTAATGTATGGAACTTATAACAAAGTTAATCTATATCCAGGAGCCCCAGCATACTGGGTTCGCACTCTTTATGAAATGGGAAATATAATTTGTATTTACCCGTGTGAATCATTAAAAGAAATTTCTATGCTGCCAAAAGATATTGTCCGAGCTATTGAAAGATATTGTCAAATTCTTAAACACAAGAATATTTTTATTAGGTTTTTCTCTGCTTGTCCTGAATGGGAAGATGAAAAAGATAAGTTGCTTCCATTAAGCCATGTCATAAGAATAGCTACCACTTCTAAGCATTTTCAGTCTGAGAAAAGTGAAGTTCATGAAACTAAACCAAAAGACACTATCAAGACGATAGCTTTCCGTAGAGCCAAAGGATATAAGGGGCAGTTCGAGCATATCCAAAAGGTTATTGAAGAAAAACAAAATATTTGGGTTTACGAGTCACAAGATCACATGATTTACAGTAAAGTTGTTACACCCACTAAACAAGAATATTGGCACTATCTCAACACATGGTGTGATCATATCTTTGAAGGACAAGCTAGTAGGACACAGAAAACAAAAAAAGAGCTATGCAAATAGTTTTGGCGTTATCCTAATCATAAGTATGAGTGTTGTTGCACTGAAGACGACATCTCATCAATCTCTCTTGACCCATCATAATTTTCGGAAGAGTGGTTTAAGTCACGTATAGAAAAGTAAGGGACCCGTTTATCACTACTTTATCAAAATCATTTTGATAAAGAAAAATTGTAGGTTTACCTCAATTATTTCCAAATTACGATAAGAAAACTTTAGGCCATAGTAAGATACCCAATATCTTACACAGTCAAAGCAACAATAATGAAGAACAACTGTAGAACTTTTTCCAGTCTATAAATTGAAGATTAGTTCTCAAGAGAAAGAGGAGAGTCTTAAATCAAAAATTTATCTTTCTACCTTGTATTCCAAGTCTTGTAACAATTTCATTTTTTTTCTTTGAAGTGAAGTGTATGATAAGGTAATCTCTATGGAGTTCTAATTTCCTTAGAGAAAGTACCAAGAGTGTAGCCGAAGTATGTATATGTATTCTTATATGAGAGATATTAGTGTGATGTGTTTATGAAATTTGTTTGAAAAGGGTGTATTCTCATCCTTATTACTTTCTCAAAAACTCTTTTCTTACTTATACTCCAACGGTGAAAACCTTGAGAGTTAGTGCAACTATCTTGTTGCTGTTTTACCGTGTGTAGGTGTTTTTAGCATTGTTGAGAAGGCATTGAGAACCCTATTACCATTCAAGGTGATGTTTTAACAAGGAGTTGAAAGGAAAACTGTGATTCCGTGTGATCCATTGTGAGATATGCAAAAGAGTCAGAGAGAAAAACAATTATATGTGAAAGTCATGTTGGACCATAGCCCACTTTCTTAAATTCAAACAACACCGATCACTTATATATGAGTATATTAACATATCGGTGTAAGCTCAAGGGAAATTTCATTGATATTACTCTGCCTTTATCTTATGCTTCAATATTGTAAGATCTTTCTTATTTATATCAAATACTTGCATTAATTATTGCACTCATGTTATTTATGAAGTTCTTATGACTTTTATTCATAGCCTAAGAAGAAAAACTTAGGGATTATTTATCATAATATTGATAGTTTGATGCCAGGATATACTATTAAAGGATTAGATAATTTACTAGAAATATTGTTAGAAAATATAAATAATATTACTTCTCAGTTAAAAAATATTAATATACTATCTGAAGAATATAATAAACTTAAAGAAATATACGAACAATATGTTAAAAATTATTCTAATTTATTAGATCATAGAATGGATTTATATTTTGATATTCAAAATAGAAGGAATACAATATAAACTTAAAAGATAGGACTAATTCTGCAATATACTTATTTGAATTCATTAAGGGTAATTTAGATCTTTTATCAATTGAAAAGGTTAAGTGATTTGACTCGGCCATTTTGAAAATTATATAAGTTATGGCGGAGAAACTTGCTCACGAACTGTTCAGTTTCAGTTTCTTTGAATGGCAATTTATTATTCTCATTAAGGATGAGCCACATTTAAAAAAAATTAATTAATTTAATATTATTTCAACCCCACATTCTTCAATAAAATAATATTACACGTAAATTCAAAATTTTTCTTTATTTTTTAACCATACATTTCTCATCATTACACTATTCAAATATGCATTTTAAAGAAAATAATGTGGCTCAAACAAGGTATAAGACTATAATGGCCCTGATTTTTTATTTTTTTTTCAATTCCCATTCAACTTCCCATTCTGTTTTTTTTTTCTCGTTACCTCATTCTAAAATTTAACTATTTCATTATTCTTTAAAATTTAATTGCTATAAGCTTATGATGTTTTATTTTTTTTTTCCTTAAAAGGATGGCAAAGAATGTTTACAAAATTTATTATCTCCATTTTCTTTAAGTGTTGAAAACTATGGCAAAAACTTCATTTGAATTTTATCGAAAATTATTAAATGGATAATAATTATTAATTGGGATAGTTAGGTTATGTTCAATGAACAAATAAAAAAATCAAGTAAATTATTTTTTATTATTTTGCAGCATATAATAAATTTTTTTTTTAAGTCGAGCTTATAATTTTGGGTAATTAATATAAAATGTCCTTATCTTTTAATATTATTGTGCAAAACATCTCTACATTTCATTTTTTGACATTTTCACCCTTATTTCACATTTCATTGCACTCCAATTTCTCAATTAAAAAAAATATAAAATGATAAATATACTCTCCTATTTAAAATAAAAAAATTACAATTATACTCCCAAACTTTTTAAAAAACTACAAGTGAATCCAAATAAAATATTAAAAGTGTAATTAGCATAAAACGTCCATATCTTTCAATATCATTGTGCAAAATGTCTCTATCTTTCATTTTTTTGACATTATCTTTCATTTTATTGCCAAAAATCATTATTTTCATCCATTTTTTCAATTAAAAGCTGTAAAATGATGAATATACACTTCTATTTAAATAAAATAAAAATAAAGAATAGAAATAATGAATTTTCTTTTTTTAATTATTTATTTGTACTTTATTAGAAAATTTGGAGAATAGTTAAAATTCATTCTTTCTTTTTTTTTTTTTTTAAAAAGGAGGATATATCCGTTATTTTGCAGCTTTTAATTGAGAAAATGAATGAAATGGTGATTTTTGTAATGTAATGTGAAAATAAGAGTGAAAATATCAAAAGATAAAATGTAGGGACGGTTTGCACAATGATATGGAAAGTTATGGACATTTGTGCTAATTATACCTTTAATAATTTATTCGGACTCATTTGCAGTTTTTTTAAAAAGTTTGGGAATATAATTACAATTTGTCCTTTAAATTTTCTTTTCTTTTTTGTTTTATTTAAATAGGAGATATATTTATCATTTTACATTTTTTTAAATTAAAAAATTAGATGAAAATGACACTTTTCAACAATAAAAATGTAAAACTAGGGGTGAAAGTACCAAAAAAAATGAAAGGGATAGAGGTTTTGCACATTAACATTAAAGGGTGAAGATATTTTATGCTAATTACCCTTATAATTTTATACCATTTTGTAATTTAACAAATTTTCAATTATTGATACAATTTTTATTTTTTTTTAATTTTACAAGAAGACTCTAACAAGAGAAGATAAATATAAATATAAATATTTTTCATAAATAATGGGATTACAAAATCTATAGTGAAAATTATGGACAATACAGAATTGACCTCCTAAACACCAAGTAATTTGACACATTACAATAGCTAAGCATCAAGTGAAGTAACACAATACAATAGGTAATATAATTAGTTTTGCAACCAACCAATATTATCTCTCAACACATTGTAGTATGTCATGTCACCCAAGTACTTAGTATAAGTTAAATACCAGTACTTAAGAGATAAGTCATGGCAGATAATATTTATGCAATTCTTTTTATTTTTATTTTCTAAAAAGATAAGAAACAGTAAAAATTCAATATATTTTCATAGCTTAATGTCATATATGAAGTAAAAAATATCGCAGTTGAGCCAAAATTGAATAAAAATAATTAGATGTAAACCTATGTTGAATCAAATTTAAATTTAGGTCATCAAGTTGTGGTGACTTCCATCTCGACTATTTGAAAAAATATTTATTAATATTAGTTATTTTACTAGAGATTATGCCCCCATCTGGTTCTGATTTTTCACTCAACAAATCAATTGTTACTTCACTAAGTCATTCGTCATTTTTTACTTATTTACTCATGGGTGGGATCTACTTTTCTTTTTAACGGTCAAAAAATTATCCTTATAATCACTATCAAACAGACCCGATATATCTTTTCATAATCGTATCTCTTTACGAGATAGTATGAGATATCTTTTCACAAGAAAAATAAAATATGTATAAGATATTTAATCTGATTTTAAAAAAAATTTATTTCACTGGAAAAACACTTTATTTTATTTTATTTTACTTCTTGCTCCCGTCCAAGCAAATTTGTGTTGTACCTTCAATCTCTATAAAGTGAAAAAGTTGATGAAGTATTTCTAAGGTGTAACGTGTCTGGTTGTTAACTCTTCATGCCGTTAGTGTCACTTCTATGACCAGTCGACGCTCATCAGCTAGGTATTTGCAACATTATTGCATTCTACTTTCGAAATTTTTTAATGAAGACCAGCCAGGCTGACATTCATACTCAATTTTCACTTTCAATTTAGGTTGAAATAATGTGAACTGAATTTATAATTGGGACCATCAGGACGAAATTGTGTGGGAATAATTAATTAACTACATAAAACGTTCTTAGCACAATGTATTAATCCATTAAATATTCGACTTGAGAGATGGGAGATCCAGAAAACAATAAGTCATGTAATTTTGAATAATACTTAGAAATTGTTGTTAATTTGTAAGTTTGAACTACGACAGGAGTTTGATAGATGACGGATGAAGCGAAATATCAAACTTTATCGATAAAATTACCTTTAAGCTTACCTATGAGTAAATTTGGCTGTAACTGAACTTTTTTAAGTTTCATCACATAAGCTAAAAAGCAGATAATTGTTCTAGTCTGTAGACGATGAAGTCTTATCTGCTCAAGTCATTGTTTAGCCATAACTGTGAACACGTGTTTTAAAGGGAAAATATTTGTACCAAAAAGATGAAAATCATGATGTGGTTGTAATAGATTACTTGCTTTGATCACTGGATCCCACATTTAGCCCTAGTGAGATTGAAATTAAATTTGAAGTAGATTTTGATAAAAGTTAATAAATATATTATTGAAAGTTGTGATTTCATGAAGTGTGTGTTTAAATTAATTGTTAACTTTGATTTAAATTTAAATTTTCATCAAGGCTTAATAAAAAACAAGCAACATAAACACATTTTTTATTTAGGGTGTGTTTGATTGCGAGCATGAAATTTACATTCGATGAAAATAAATTTTAGACAATTGAATTGCCTAGAAATAATTTACATGAAAACTGTCAATTAATTGTGTTTGATTGATTTTATTTTCGACATAGAAAATGTTGTACTTGGTCATTTTTTATTGAAAGGTAGAGAGAGAGAGAGAGAGAGAGGGAGGGAGAGTAAATAACTTGGATAATAAAAACATACTCTCCTTAAAGAAAATATTTTTCTTGTTTTCGAAAAAAATATGATCACGTAATCAAAAGTAAGAAAATATGGAAAAAAATTTCAATCAAACATCACAAAAGTAAAAGATTTGAGTGAAAAATGACATTTTTCATAAAAAAAATATTGGCAATCAAACACACGTAACTAAACGAATTTATGTGTAAATCAAGCTATTGGTGAAAACGACATCTTGTAAAATTCATTAATTATAAACTCGAGAAAGAGAGAATGTGAGGTTTACTGTTCATTTTTGTCACATAGATTTTCACATTGAACTGGTTTGACAACAGTAAATTATTCTATTCAATCATATTGTTGCATTTTTTCACACGTCATTTCATTATTTTCACACGTCGTTTCACTGCAATGTCACTTCCACTGCAATATTTCTCAATTTTCATACACTACTTCACTTTATGAAAGCCAATACTATATTATACGATAAAGAAACGAAACTAAATATAAAGATTATTAAAAAAACAAAAAGGAATTGCAGGCAAAAATAGAAAAAATTTATTATAAAGTTTTTAAATTAAAGTAAAATGATTTAAAATTAAAAATAAATATTATTTAATTCAAATTTAAAAGATGTCGTTCTATCATAAAGAATGTATAAATATTATTTTATTAAACCAAATAAAACAAATAAAATAAAAGAAAGTTACAAAAATTAAATAAATAATATATAAATACTATTAAATTAATAATTAAAAATGAAAAATTTAATTATTTTTTTTACCATAAAAGAATTAAGTAGAATTTTATATTGAAATATAATATGAAAAAAACTATCCCTTCTTAAAAATAAATAAATCTCTCCAACTCTCCTTTTGAAAGAAGTGAAACATCTCCTTTCTCGTAGACTTTCCTTTCCATGAGATGGAGTCTCACGGAGAGATCCTCTCCGGAAAAAAAAATTTATTTATTTATTTTATAATTTGTCTGGTTGATATTATAGATAATTTTTTTTATATAAAATTTTTATGAATTCTTTTATCTTTATTTATGATAAAGAAACAAAACTAAATATAAAGATTATTAAAAAAAAGGAATTGCAGGCAAAAAATAAAAAAAATTTATTATAAAATTTTTAAATTAAACTCCTTATCGTTTAAAATTAAAAATAAATATTAGTTAACCCAAATTTAACGAATGTCGTTCTATCATAAAGAATCTATAAAAGATTATTTTACTAAACCAAATTAAACAAATAAAATAAAAGAAAGTTACAAAAATTAAATAAATAATATATAAATATTAAAATTAAATAAATAATATATAAATATTATGTAATTAAATTAAATTTTACTATAAAAGAATTAAAAATATTTTTATATCATATGAAAAAAAATTATCCCTCCTAAAACAAGAGGGGGGGGGGGACAAAATCTCTCTGTCCATCCACGGAGAGAGAGTCTCCCATTTCAAAAGAAGAGCTCTCTCATTTTGAAAGGAGACTCCTTTTGACTTTTCAAAAGAAAGGTCCTCCTTTTTAAGGAGTGAAACTCTCCGTGAAAGGATAGTGTTCTCTCCAAACTCTTCATGAGATTCCTCTCCAATGAGGGGAAATTTTTTTCTTAATTATTTATTTTGTAATTTGTTTTGTTGATATTATAGAGAAATTTTTTCTATTTAAAATTTTTTCAATATTAATTTATTCTATTTAAATTGTTTTCCATTTTTTTCTATTAGTGGAGGTGGAAATTACTGTTTTTTTTTTGTACAAAGCTAGACGGTATATTTTTTGTCACCTGTGTTTTCACATTTAACTGGTTTGAAATGGGTTTGGTCAAAGTGTATTGATTTATTTTATTATATTATCCCTCCTTAGTTCATTTTTTTCACATTGAACTAATTTGAAACTGGTTTGGTCATTTGAATTTGACACACAACACTCTTTTGTCCATTTTCTCACGTTATCAACTATCAACCATATACTATAATTTTATTAGAAGTAATATTTTTTTAAATAATATTTTGTCACACTGTAGCTTCTTTTTTAAAAAAAAAATAAAATTGGTCGAGCAAAAACGACATCATTTTCTATTTTACCTGTAGCTTACATGCTTTGAATTTGACACACAGTACTGTTTCTTCATTTTCTCACGCTATCGATTATAAACCACATTCTATAATTTTATTAGTAATAATATTTTTTAAAATATTTTTTTACATAAAAGTTATTCTTTATTTCTAAAATGTAAAAAGTTACTTATGACTAAAAAGATCACTTCAAGTTATTTAAAAGTAAAACAAACTTATAATTGTAGAAGTTACTTATAAGTAAAAAAAGTATTAATTTAAATTTTTTTTAAGTATAAATATTTAGATATATTTAGTGTTTTAAATTAAATATTACACTATCTAGAATATAAAAAGTTACTTATAAGTAAAAAACACTTCAAGTTATTTAAAAATAATAAAAAAATCTTATAATTGTAAAGCTACTTATAGCTAAAAAAAATAGTAATCACTCATTCTCTTATAATTGCAAAAGTTACTTATAATTAAGAAAATATTAACGTAAAATTTGTTAAATATAAATATTTAGATATATTTAGTTTTTTAAATCAAATATTAATAAAAAGATTGCACTATCTAGAATGCAAAAAAGTTACTTATAAGTAAAAAATATTAACTTCAACATTTTTAAGTAAATATTTAGATATATTTAATTTTTTAAAATTAAATATTATTAAAAAATTACTATATATATATATATATTAGTTTTCTGCCCGTGCAATGCACACGTTGCATTATTTCGAGAGTAATGTTAGTGTCTTTAATATTGAACCTAAATTCAGCAACTAACAAGAAAACAATAAATTTTGAAGATAATAAAAATATGTAATGTCGAGAAGCCTTCTTTAATGTTGTGACGATAAATTTCAATTTCTTTGGCCATAGTGCATATCAAAGGTACATATTCTTTCAAGATAATAAAACAAGAGGCATATATTCATATTAAAATATGGGTATTTATGTGATGAAATTACCGGTAAGTATGGATGACTAAGAGTCTTATCCTGCATTAGAAAAGCTGAAGGAGGTAAAAACCAATGACGCATCAGCTTCAAATTGCTAGCATATAGTTCAATAGTATATTGAGCATGAAGTGAAGATGATAAAAGTACCTACCTGTAAAACATTATCAATTTGTCCTCCTTCACTTCTGGTCAGTCTCTCCATCATAATTGAGCCATAGGAGCTATTTTCTTTAGATTTTTTGGTTCCTCTGCAACAAATATAGCAATAACTTGAACAAATAAAACTAAAAATTCATATTGAAAAATCTAAAACTCACACCTAAGACATATATAGATACAGGTTCAAATATATACCTAGAAGACAGTGGAGTAATAAACTTTGATGGAACTGCATACTATAGTGTTGATCCAGAACAATGAGCCGGTGCCAAGACTGATGCATCTTAAGACTAACTTTTGTCAACTAATCCTTCACCATGCTTGTAGCCTTCTCTTGGCATTGCTTTCTTTCATAATTACAATCATTTACATATGGCATTATAAATCTATGAGATGTATATATTTTGAAATTGACTCCAAAAAGCAGTAATTCCTAAAATTACAAACATTAGGTATTATATGACAATAATTAGTTCGTACGAAAATTAAAGATAAAGAATTACAATGCAAGTAACCAACACAAAGCAAATACACTTCATTAAGTTGATAGCATCAATAAATTAGAAATATCAGTTCCTAACAATAGGAAGGTAAAGAATCTAAACCCCAATTTACAGCAAGATGTCGCATCAATAAAAATTCATCAAAAAAATTGGAAATCATTAATTTCTCTCTATTTATATTTTCAAAGGAATTTACAGGTGGAGAAAGAACACAATCTAAAAATGAAAAAGACAAGGAAAAAGTATAGGATGATAAAGTAAAATTAGTATGAACGGAAAAGAGGAGGAAATATTTGGCAAATTTGAGTTTTACTGGAGTGAAAATTCATAAATCACACAAATGACCCAGTCATTTATTCTAGCTGAATTTTGGAGCTTGTCAGCATAAACCAAAATTAAATAGAATTATGGAAATTGTTTTTTGGAAACCCCCCTGACATATACAAACAACAGAAAGTACAAATATTTGGAATTAATGAATTTTTTTTTAGTCAATAAGTTTAATAATGGCTATTAAGAAATCCTATCTTGCAGAGATTGGCACACATTATTAAATAACACTCCAATCGCTGACGACTAAAATTCACTAATTAATTAATGAAGGTAAAGGTATGTAATCAAATTCCACACGCACAATTTTGTGCCATAACTAAGCTTAATGTTTTAATAAGTCATTCATTAATTAATATCGTATCTGTAGCTAACAATACATATAGAAAGAGAGATGAATAACAGGTGGATGAACATCCGCTCAAATGCCTTAGGGTGTTTTTTATTAGTATTATTTCATGTGTACAGAAAAATAATTCACCAAAGGTGTACAAAGCTCTCACGTGGAGATGAGTTCCACGTGAATATTTTATTGTAAAAAATAAATCACCCATCCTAGTGTGGTGTCTTATTTGTAAGACTTCTTTGAAATTCCCGATGAATAATAGGTAGATGAACATCCGTTCAAATGCCTTAGGGTGTTTTTTATTAGTATTATTCCATGTGTACAGAAAAATAATTCACCAAAGGTGTACAAAGCTCTCACGTGGAGATGAGTTCCACGTGAATATTTTATTGTAAAAAATAAATCACCCACCCCAGTGTGGTGTCTTATTTGTAAGACTTCTTTGAAATCCCCCCACCCCCCCACATGTAGAATGGTCCTTTCGATTACAAGCATGAAATTTACATGAAAGGAAAATAAATTCTAGGCAATTCAAATTATTTACATGAAAATTGTCAATTAAATATCTTTGATTGATTTTATTTTCAACCTAGAAAATGTTATACTTGTCAATTTTTTACAATGTTTTGAAAATCAACCCGAACATTGATCCGAAAAAGTGAGAGGAATGAGGGTAAAAGAGTAGAACTGGGTTAAACACAGTTGAACTAAAAATAATTTAAAAACTTATATATTGATATGTATCTTGTTAAAATTTTATATAAGTAAAGAGTATTTTTTATATTCATTATTTAACTTTAATAATAATTTTAATACTCATTTCACATCAAATTAATATTAAAGGGACCCCAATGCAACTAAACATAAAATAAAAACTATATGGGCTACATATTAAAGAGAACTAAATGGGCCAAAATTAAACAACACCCTACATACTACACCATACCTATCATTCATATCCTTCCTACCAACAACTTTATATTCATCTTGCTTTGAGCCAAGGGCTCATCTTACTTCTTGGATTTTACTTTTCTTCTTCCCTTTAGGGTTTGATTTTGTTGTGGAAAGAGGAGTCGATCAAAAGGAGTCAATAAAAAAGAAGAGAACGTGTGAATGAATTAAGTGAGAGAATGAGCAAAATGCACATTTATACCTAAGATAATTTAGTGAACAGCTACAATAGCTACAACAAAGCTAGGGTAAATGGACGGTGGAAAGCCATAAAGCAGCTACATTAATTTTGATTTCACTTGAATGAACAGTGGAAAGCATTAACAGCCTCTTTGAATGCTAGAACCAGTTAATTTACAGTGTGGAACCAACCAAGTGTGAAACCTTTGGCCCAAACATGAATAGTAAAACTCCGTCCTCTATTTTATAGTAGGTAGGATATACGTGCACGGAGTGTCCATGCACTTTTACCTTTTTTTTCAATAGTAAATTTTTTATTAATATTTAATTTTAAAAAATTAAATATATCTAAATATTTACTTAAAAATGCTGAAGTTAATATTTTTTTCCCTATAAGTAGCTTTTACAATTATAAGTTTTTTTGTCTCTTTTAAATAACTTAAAGTGATTTTTTACTTATAAGTAACTTTGTACATTCTAAATAGTGTAATTTTTTATTAATATTTAATTTAAAAATTAATTACATCCAAATATTTAATTAAAAATTCATGCACAAAGTGAATATTCACTACGTGCACAGAGAAAAAAAAAATTACGTTTTAGAATTTTTTTTCCTTATTTATTTATTTTGTAATTTGTTTTGTGGATATTATAGATAATTTTTTTTCTTATTTAAAATTTTTATGAATTCTTTTCTCTTTATTTATGATTGAACTTAATTTTTTCAATTATTTTTTTCTCTCCGTGAAATGAGAATTTTTTTCTGTTTAAAATTTTTTGCAATATTAATTTTTTTTATATTTAAATTTTTTTCTATAGGTGAAGGTGGAAATTACTATTTTTTTTTTTTTACACAAAGCTGGTCTGTTCATTTTTGTCACATGCGTTTTAACATTCAACTAGTTTGAAATGGATTTGGTCAAAGTGATTTGATTTTTCCATTATATTATAAAAAAATATAAAGTAATCTATCATCTATCATTCTTTCAAGTCACTCATTCTCCCTCCTTCAATTTTATTGATTAGCTTTCATGTACGAAAAAAAAAAACTCTCCAAATTCTTGTTTATTTCTATGGAAAAAAATATTGCGCAGTCCTCATCTCAATCATAGAGAATAAAATCATAGAATTTGTGATGATTATCTTTGGGTATGGTCTTGTAAATATTTTTTTGTTTGTATTTCCCTTTTTTAGTTTTTTAAGATTTATTTAAGGTATATAATTTTTATTTGTGTATAGATGAAAATCTAGCTTGGTTCACCTTTCTCTACCTATATGTGAGGTATGTTCTTGGTAGAGGAAGAAGTTTTAAAATATACAGAGAGAAGAATATACCTCACGTCTAGCTTGGCTCATCTTCCTTAAAATCGATTTTCAAACTTTATAAGCTCACAACTTTCTTTTTTTTATTTTTTAACCACAAATTTTTCGTCAATATATTATTTCAAAATATATTTTAGCTAAAAATGGGGGGCTAAAATTGACGTTAAAAAATAAAAGATGTACCTGTGAAGCCTAGGTTCTCATTAGTTGCATCCATCGGGCCATAGGCTTGTATTGGTCACGCTTTATGACTTAATCGCCTTTGTTAAATACAAGATGCCTTCTAGACGCCTCATCTAGGTTAATAACTTTTAGAACATTGTTATTTAGTGAAGTTAGCGATTTTGATTTAAGATTAATCGTCAAATTCTATGTACAACATTTTAAAATGTCCAAGACTATGAGATTATTTGCAAAAGTTCATAAATATAGAGACAAGCAATAAGCTCCTTTGTTTTTATGAAAATTATATTTTCAATAAATTTTGATGTAAAACTAATAAAGTGTGTGATTGAAAAGTTCAAAAAAGTAGTGAGTCTTATGATATGTGATTAAAATGGGTCTAGAAAAAGGAAATAATTTTAAAAAATGAGGATCAAATCGCTAAATAAAAGCATGAAGATAACGTATATTCATAAAAAAAAAAAAAAGGTCCACATTCATTAATTATAGTACACATGAAAAGTGGATGTGGTCACCATGCTTTTGATTGAAAACTACACGAGAAACATACCTTCTTGATCATAGAATATTACTATTTAGCCCCCATCTGGCTCCCATCTTGTGGAAATGAAAATTGTTGGAATAATATTTTTTTGAAAAATGAGTGGTTGAAAAAGAAGCAAAGATTTTCGATTTAGGATTTATTGATGAGATGTTTGCATTAGTAGATATCAGACATGTCAGCCTAGAAAATGTAGAATGACTGACTCATTGTCAAATGTATTTGTCAATGTAATTAATGTGTGACAGTGTTATGTGAGATTTCGATCAATTAGATGAAGCCGTGTAGATCTTATTCAACGGTAACCACTTCGACCTAACTACTCTAAATAGCAGCTTTTGTAACATTGAAAAGGATGAAAAAATATACATTCAAGCACACACACTTATCTTCAAGCTCTTGATGTTCATTTAAGTCCTTCCTTATTACGATTACTCCCGGTCGTGTATATTTCGTCGAATCTCCAACCGGGTATCCGAGTAAAATCCATCAAAATTTACTTACATGGACTCTAGTGAAGCCCGACACCTGTTGACACATTTTTTGGTGTCAACAAGAGCCTTATGTAAGAACATAAAAATAAAGATTGTACAATACATAGCCTTACGGAAAAACATAAAAATAAAGATTTTACAATACATAAGTTGACCACACATCATGGTAGCTTTTTAAGCTCTTCTTTTAATATCGACTCATAATTGTGTCACCAACTAGCCTTTTTTGTTGGCCTTTGATCTTATTAAATATTAATAAGATATGAATCACAAGTAATTTTTCAAAAGAAAAAATTGTTGAAAAATAAGTTATAAAACTTTCAAATTGAATATTAAAATTTTAGTTTTCATTTTTAATTCCAAAGTTTTCAGTTTTTGACTTTTTTAAATTTTAGATTCAGTACAAAAAATTAAAATTCATTATTATATTTGTAGCTCATGTTGAATTTGATTAATTTTTATTATGAGATAGTTTAATTTTTTTACTATAAAAGGAGGTGAATTTCTCATTGTTTTACAAAACAAATCTAATACAATCTTTACATATTACTCTCTAATCATTTTAGATTATCTTCATCTATAAATTTTGGCAATTGATAAGGGTTTGTTCTTTCTCTTCCTGTGGTCGTGCCCACAGAAGGAGAATCGACTGCGAGCTATAAAGGTTTTGTCTTGGAACTGTGTAGTGTTGAAAGTACTCGCACAAAGGGAAGGTCATACGACTTTAGGACAGCGATTATCGTGATTCTCTTAGGTCATATTTCCTAACTCTATTCTCATAATTATTTTATCTGATTCATGCTTTTAATTGATAATTCATTGCACAAATCACGTTATTTTTACAACAATCTAAAGTAATGTGAGTGGTTTGTGTAATAACAATTCGTGGATTGTTATTTACTTGTTTTCTAAGTTTACCTGAATTTTAGTTTGCATTATTAGACACGTAATTTTTAATTGTATTCACAAGTTAATATCACAAATATTTTAAACTTTAGAATCTTTTTATAATTTTCATTTTGAAACTTATTGCACAAATCCTGCATTCTAGGAGCTCATAAAAATTTTATTGATTAAATATTGCGCCTTTCTAAGTATGTATTCCATTTTGATAAATTAGTGGATAGTTTTGAAACTTATAGTATTGAATTGATTGATTGACTTGAACGTTCTATGCATTGTTAATATAAAATTAGTTTGATTATGGCATTTGAAACTTCAATATTCATTTAATCTTTTATATTAATTTAATCTCTTTTATTACTTGGAATATTTGAATTGATATTGTCGAGTTTTAAATATTTGAATTAATTGGAAATTTTATTGTTGGTGTTGTTCATTGACTCTTTGCCTTAGTAATTCATAGTGTAAAAATGACATCTCGTAAAGATACTAATAGGGTTAAACTGGAAAATTTTGATGGAAAAAATTTTAAAAGATGAAAAAAAAAACAAATGAAATATTAGTTGACCGTTCTATAGTTAATTTCTGCTATAAAAGAAGGTAATAAAGTTAGAGAATCTATCTTGTGGTATAACCTAGAACAAATTGAATTCAATTATCATAATCAAATTTTAAGTGCTTTTTCCGATATACTTTATGATATTTATTAAAATATCACAAGTGCTAAAGAGCTTTGGAAAACTTTAGAGGAAGAATATGGAATTGATCATGTTGGAGTTGATAGATTTACCCCATTTGATTCTCATTCTTTAGTCACAAAAATAAAAAATATGACCATTATCCATTTCATCAAGCCATCATATTTGACTTGCTATATCTTGTGTGGATCCCGTAAAGACTATATTTTTATTCTCATTCTTACAAAAATTGGTACCAAACGGGGCCTTAATGCGTCAACCTTTAAAAAATATGTTATGGTGGACGGAAAATCTATAAATGAACAAATCCATCAATTTCAAGATTTACTACGACATGTAAAAGAAAAAGGGTCAAGTTTTAGTAAGGACTATAAAATTTCATGCCATATAGATAAACTTCCATCTTCTTGGTCGGACTTTGCTAAAAGTCTTAGACATAAGCAATGGATTTTAACGTTGAACCAAGTATTCAATTCCTTGATGGAAGAACATCATAGAAATCGTATCAACAAAGTTAATGAATCACGTGCTAAGGCAAACTTGGTAGAAAATTCAAAAACCCCTACTAGCTCCTCAAAGCAATTTAATTTTTGATGTAATAAGTTTAAGAAAAACTTTCACCGTTATAGAAAAAATTTCCAACTCAAGAATAACTACACTAAGGATAATAAAGGCAAAGAGAAGAAGGAGAAAGGGCCATGTTAAGTATGTGGAAGAACCAACCATATTACTCGAGATTGCTACTACAAAAGAATTAAAGAGTACAAGTTTAAAGATAAATTTCAAAAGAATCAAGTAAATAAGTTGAAGGATGGTGGACATTCCTTTAGGTGTGAATTATCAACATCTTTAGTCAATTTTACTTATAATAGTAATGAA
>NW_019256470.1:0-6814 GCF_002742605.1 Olea europaea var. sylvestris | reverse complement strand
ATTCTAAAATCTAGTAGCAATTACATTTCGATAGATTATGAAGAATTTTCAATTGAATGTATGTGGATTAACACTTAAGTTTGTAAACCGAGCTTGCGAGTTTACCCTTAATTCAATTCATCTCTTTTGTTGTAATGCGTTTACTAAATTAAATCTAGAGAGCTTGTTCTAGGTTTTTTAATGAACATGGTTGAGTAAAGAGTTTGTTTTATTCGACTAACATTTAAGAAGAGATTGAGATAATTGAGCTTGTAATTATTTTTGAACTGTTGTTAATCTTGAGAACGAAAATTTATTGTGATAATTGACATGAAAATCATTCTCGTGGCGATGAAATATCCCCCAATCACATTTTCTTACATTCAATCAAGAACCAATTTGTTTATTTCAAATTTCAAGTCTTTTCTAGTTTAAATTTATTGCTTACCTTAGTTCAACAAACCAAATCCCCCAATTTAATATTAATTTTACTTTTTAGTGCGCAATTGACATAATTGAATCAATCCTGTGCGGGAAATGACCCTTACTTGCCATAATACTACTTAAGACGACACATTTAAGTTAAGTAAGGAAAATTAATTGGAATGTGATTTGCAACGTATTAATTTTGGCGCCGTGTCGTCGGGAATTGTTCTATCAATTTGTTAATTGCAACATTTTTCTTTTTGTTATTTTTCTATTTATTTTTGTTATTTTCTTTGTCATTTAGGTTGTGAATGAGCAAAAAGCCTATAACACACTACAACCTAAGATCAAGAAAAGAGGCCGATGCATCGGAAAGTGGAGAAGACATTTCTCCAACCAGACATCTAAGGCGATTGAGCATTGAATCCTCAAGTGACTCCGAACATATAGAGCCCAAAATGGAGGATGCAAATCGGACCTTAAAGGAACTTGCAGCTCCAACTTTTGTTCAACAACCTCTGTGCATTCAATATCCTCAAGTGGAGGTGGGATTTGAACTAAAGTCTGGAGTGATTCATCTACTCCCCACATTTCATGGATTCGCCGGAGAGGATCCAAATAAACATTTGACAAAGTTTCATGTGGTTTGCTCAAGTATGAAACTGGCGGGTATATCGGAAGAGCAAGTGAAATTGCAAGCATTCCCTTTCTCTCTCGCGAATACTGCTTAAGAATGGCTCTATTATTTGCCAGTCGGTCTTATTACGACGTGGAATGAAATGCAAAAGCTCTTTTTGGAGAGGTATTTCCTAGCTTCAAAGGCTACAAACATCGGGAAAGAAATCTATAGCATACGGCAATCTCAAGGGAGAAATCTCTATGAGTATTGGGAGAGATTCAAAAGGCTATGTGCTAGTTGCCCAAACTATCAAATCAGTGAGCAATTACTTCTACAATAATTCTATGAAGGATTACTCTCGATGGAGAGAAGTATGATTGATGCGGCCAGTGGAGGAGCTTTAATGGATAAAACACCGACAGTTGCTAGGGATTTGATAGCCAACATGGCCGCAAACTCACAACAATTTAGTAGTAGAGAAGCGGCACCGGTTAAACAAGCAAGTGAGGTAGGAGCAACCTCTCAAATTGAATGACAATTAGCCGATCTTACATCGCTTGTGCAACAAATGGCACTTGGGACAATGCAACAAGCAAAAGTGTGCAGGATTTGTTCTATTGTAGGACATCCTACTGAGGCATGCCCGACACTACAAGAAGGAGACGAATGCAATTGGGGGATTTCCAATGCAACAGAGACAGAGATATGATCCATATGCTAACACATATTATCCTAGATTTAGAGCTCATCCTAATCTCAGTTATGGAGAAAATCATTTCATAGCTCCACAATCACAGTTTAATCATCCCCCGGGATTCAATCAACAAAGGTAACCACAACACCCACAACCTCATCAACAAACTCCACCTCAAAGTTCAGAGATGTCTCTTGAGGATATGGTTAAGTCTTTGGCTTTTATTACAATACAATGTCAACAAGAGACAAAGACATCAATTAAGAATTTGGAGACACAAGTGAGTTAATTGGCCAACAGGGTGGGTAAATGGAGGCTCAAGGATCGGGAAAACTTCCTTCTCAAGCAATCAACCCGAGAGAAAATGCTAGTGCCGTGACACTAAGACGTGGAAAATTTTTTAAAGGGGCACCAAGGAAAATGAAAGATCAAGTTGAGGAGTCATGTGAAAAAGATGAAGCTACGGCTCCAACTGTGGGATCTAAGGTAGAATCTAAAAGTTCTATTTCTACTTATGTTCCATCCCCTCCATTTTTTGGCAGGTTTGCAAAGTCCAAGAAGGATGAACATGAGAAAGAAATCTTGGAGACTTTTCACAAGGTTCAAGTGAACATACCACTTTTGGATGCAATTTATCAAGTGCCTCGTTATGCAAAGTTCCTCAAGGATTTGTGCACTAACAAGCATAGATTGAAAGGTAATGAAGTGGTAAGTATAAGGGAAAATATCTCAGCGGTCTTACAAAAGAAACTTCCACCAAAATATAAGGACCCTGGAAGTTTTACCATCCTTTGCATTTTTGGTAACACTAGGTTTGAAAATGCAATGCTAGATTTAGGAGCATCTATTAATGTCATGCCATATTCTATTTATGCTTCCTTAAATCTAGGATCACTTAAAGAAACCGGTGTTATTATTCAACTTGCTGATAGATCTAATGCATTTCCAAAGGGTGTGTTGGAGGATGTTTTGGTGCAGGTAAATCAATCAATTTTTCGACAAATTTCTATGTTCTTGGCATGCAAGATGAACCAACATCTTTGTCGCCACCATTGCTCTTGGGAAGACCATTTATGAGTACTGTGCGTACAAAGATAGATGTGCATGATGGTACATTGACAATGGAGTTTGATGGCGAGATTATTCGCTTCAACATCTTTAAAGCAATGAGATATCCTAGTGATCTTCACGCTTGTTTTTCAATTGATATAATAGATTCATTAGTACAAAAAGTTTTTGAATTATCAAATGAAGATGCATTGGATAACACTTTGATTAAAGGCATTGATGCCAACAATCTCACCGGGTTGAGCAAGAATTTACAAGTTTGCAAAGATGTTGAAATCGTGGCATCACTTGAGTCACTACCAAGTATTCCACCAAGGTATGATATCTCCTATATTACTCTTCCGATATCTAAAGAGAAATTTTTACCTTCGATGATGCAAGCCCCCACTTTGGAACTCAAACCTCTTCCCGAGCATTTGAAGTATGTATATTTGGGAGAGGAAAAAACACTATCGGTGATCATTGCAAAGAATCTCACAACACCTCAAGAAAATAGGCTTATCCGTGTCCTCAAGGAACACAAAATAGCTATTGGTTGGACAATAGCTGATATCAAGGGGATAAGCCCTGCTATGGGCATGCATCGGATATTGCTCGAAGATGAAGCAAAGCCATCAAGAGAAGCACAACGTCGCTTGAATCCTCCCATGATGGAGGTGGTGAAGAAAGAAATTTTGAAATTGCTAGATATTGGTGTCATCTTTCCCATCTCCGATAGCAAGTGGGTAAGCTCGGTCCAAGTTGTTCCCAAAAAGTCCGGAATCACAGTGGTGACGAATGAAGAGAATGAGCTTGTACCAACTCAGGTCCAAATGGGTTGGAAGGTTTGTATTGATTATAGAAAACTTAATTGTGCAACCCGAAAAGATCACTTTCCTTTATCCTTTGTTGATCAAATGTTGGACAGGTTAACAGGTCATTCTCATTATTGTTTTCTTGATGGTTATTCAGGTTATAACCAAATTGTAATTGTTTCGGAGGTCCAAGAGAAAACAACATTCACTTGTCCATTTGGCACCTTTGCTTACCGGTGCATGCCCTTCGGCCTTTGCAATACTTCCGCAACCTTTCAAAGATGTATGATAAGTATATTCTCCAATTATATTGAAACCATCATTGAGGTCTTTATGGATGATTTTTGTGTTTATGGTAATACCTTTGATAGTTGCCTAGAAAATCTCACACTTGTGCTTAAGAGATGTATGGATGCTAACCTAGTACTTAATTGGGAAAAATGTCATTTTATGGTTGATCAAGGCATAGTGTTAGGCCATGTCATTTCTTCCAAGGGGATATAAGTTGATAAATCTAAAATTGATCTAATTCGTTCATTACTTCTTCCAACAAGTGTGAGAGAGGTTCGTTCTGTTCTTGGACATGCAGGATTTTATCGAAGGTTTATCAAGGATTTTTCCAAATGTGCAAGACCACTATGCAGGTTGTTGCAAAAGGGGGTGCCATTTTACTTTGATGAAGATCGTAAAAAGGTATTTGAAAGCTTGAAGGAACTTTTGACATCGGCACCCATCATTCAACCACCAGATTGGAACAGGCTATTTGAGTTGATGTGTGATGCAAGTGACTTTACATTGGGAGCCGTTTTAGGGAAACGAGTTGGAAAGATACTTCATGTTATATATTATGCATCAAGAACTTTGAATGATGCCCAATTCAATTACTCTACTACTGAAAAAGAGATTTTAGCAGTTATTTTTGCTTTAGAGAAATTTCGTTCATATCTTATTGGCACTAAAGTAACTGTCTTTTTTTATCATGCAACTCTTAGGTACTTGCTTGCCAAGAAAGAGGCAAAATCAACGCTCATTAGATGGATACTCCTCTTACAAGAGTTTGACCTTGAGATTAAAGACAAAAAAGGGAGTGAAAATTCTGTGGCCGGCCACCTCAGTCGCCTTAGCCATGAGAGAGAAACTGTCCCATTGCAAGAAAGCTTCCCCGATAAACAATTGCTTCTTGTCACGGACAGACATGTCCTTGGTTTGCGGATATAGTGAACTATTTAGTCACTAAGAAAATCCCAAGTAACTTGACCACCACTCAAAGGCAAAACTTAAGGCGATGGCCAAGTATTTTGTGTGGGATGAGCCGTATTTGTGGAAACATTGTCCGGATCAATTGATAAGAAGGTACGTGCATGAAAATGAATTTCATTCAATACTTACCTTTTGTCACTTCTATGCATGTGGTGGACATTTTGTAGAAAAGAGGACTACTCTCAAGGTGCTTGAAAGTGGATTCTATTGGCCCATCCTATTCAAAGATGCATTCCTCTTTTGAAAATCTTGTGATCGATGTCAAAGGGTAAGTACGTTGGGAGCTCGAAATCAAATGCCACAAACACCCATACTTTTTGTTGAAATTTTTTATGTTTGGGGCATTGATTTCATGGGACCTTTCCCTTTATCTTATGGTATCCTTTACATCATTCTTGCCATTGATTATGTGTCAAAATGGGTGGAAGCAAGGGCCACTCGAACTAATGATTCTAAAGTGTTTATAGATTTTGTTAAATCCAACATTTTTGTAAGGTTAGGAACACCAAGAGCTATTATTAGCGACGGAGGACTACATTTTTGCAACTGTTCCTTTTGGGCCCTATTGAAAAGATACAACATCACCCATAAAGTGGCTACACCTTACCATCCGCAAACTAGTAGGCAAGTCGAAGAGTCTAACTGAGAGGTCAAATCTATCCTCAAAAAAACTGTGAATCCCAATAGAAAGGATTGGAGTCTCCGCCTCAATGATGCACTCTGGGCTTATAGGACGACATACAAAACACCGATTAGCATGTCCCCTTATCGGTTGGTTTATGGTAAGCCTTGTCATCTCCCGGTTGAACTCAAACATAAGGCATTTTGGGCAGTCAAGCAATGCAACATGAAGCTAGGTACAGTAGGTGATCAAAGAAAGCTTCAACTTAATGAACTTGAGGAAATTCGAAATGACGCCTATGAAAGTTCAAGAATTTACAAGGGAAAAAATAAGGTGTACCATGATAAAATGATTTCAAGAAAGGCTTTTGTTGTTGGATAAAAAGTTTTTCTTTTCTACTAGTGCCTCAAGTATTTCCAAGTAAATTACGTTCTCGATGGATTGACCCTTTTGTTATTACTAATGTCTTTCCTCATGGTACAGTAGATGAGAAAGAGTTTAAGGTGAATGGGCATCGATTACAGCCATGTTTTGAACCCTTCGTACCACAAAACATGGAGGAAATGCGATTGAAAGATCCAATCGAAGAAGCATGAGAGAGGACACTTATTTTTGTTTTTGTGAATTTTTGTCGCCAATGGTCCAGAACCATCATCACAGCCATCACCGTCAACACCACTAGGGGAGTATTTGAACCTCTTGCGTTTTCTATTTCTTTTTGCTTTTACATTGAGGACAATGTGCAATTTAAGTTTGGGGTAAGGTGGTATGTGATAAATTTTTTGTGGAATTTTGTGGTTTGTGCTAATCTTGTTCTTGCTAAAAACTTAAAAATTCGGGTTAAATGCTTGTTTTTATGCTTGTTTGTGTTGTTTGATAGTTTTGTCAATTGCATTTTGAGTATTGCATTACATTGATTTATGAATTGGGAACATGAATGCTAAGTGTTATTTATTTTCATCCACTTATTCCATGATTGACTCTTTATTGAGCACTTGGATCATGAGGTTCATCACACGCACTTGTTGGTTGCACTTGTAGGTTGTTAATGAACTTAAATGACCTGGCTATTAGAAATTCTTGAATTACTCTACCAATGAAAGGATAAGTTTGGAGGTGGTTGAACCGGTGAAATAAATTATTTAGAATTGTATTAATTCTTGACTTAGTGATTGATTTTGTAGAATGTTCTTAGACCTCAAATGAAAGTTAGATGTTGTTTTCCATCTATTGATATTTCATAATAAAAAATTTAAAAAAAATGTAGGAAAAAGTTGCCTACCCTAAGGAGTGTGAGTCAGCATTGAGTAATCTGGCCCTATACATCACCAATGTGTAGGAGACGATCTACG
>NW_019256469.1:0-1131 GCF_002742605.1 Olea europaea var. sylvestris | reverse complement strand
AACTTTTTCACACGGTGTCCGTTCTGGGTCCGTAATAACTTATTGGAAATGTAGCGACCGTTTTGGATTGAACTCACCACTTCGTCGTGACATAAGAGGGATTTCTGCCATTTTTTGAAAGTGTGAGCACTTGCATATTTGGAACACTTGGATTGTGGGCGTACGAAGATTTGAGCGTCACTTTTGCACCCGGTGTTCGTTTTGGGCCCGTAAGTACTTTTTGGAAATGTAGCGACCGTTTTGGATTAAACTCACCACTTCGTCGTGACGTATGTGGGATTTCGGCCATTTTTTGAAAGAGTGAGCACTTACATATTTGGAACGCCTAGATTGTCGGCGTACGAAGAATTGAGCGTAACTTTTGCACCCGGTGTCCGTTTTGGGCCCGTAGTCGTTTTTGGAAATGTAGCGACCGTTTTGGATTGAACTCACAACTTCGTCGTGACATATGCGGGATTTCGGCCATTTTTCAAAAGTGTGAGCACTTGTATATTTGGAACGCTTGGATTGTCGGCGTACGAAGAATTGAGCGTAACTTTTGCACCCGGTGTTCGTTTTGGGCCCGTAAGTGCTTTTTGGAAATGTAGCGACCGTTTTGGATTGAACTCACAACTTCGTCGTGACATATGCGGGATTTCGGCCATTTTTCAAAAGAACGAGAACTTCTATCTCTGGAACGCGCGGATAGTCGGCGTACGAAGAATTGAGCGTAACTTTTGCCCCCGGTGTCCGTTTTGGGCCCGTAAGTCCTTTTTGGAAATGTAGCGACCGTTTTTGATTGAACACACCACTTCGTCGTGACGTATGAGGGATTTCGGCCATTTTTCGAATGTGTGAGCACTTGCATATTTGGAACGCTTTGATTGTCGGCGTACGAAGAACAGAGCATAACTTTTGCACCCGATGTCCGTTTTGGGACCGTAAGTCCTTTTTGGAAATGTAGCAACTGTTTTTGATTGAACTCACCACTTCGTCGTGACATATGAGGGATTTCGGCCATTTTTCGAATGTGAGAGCACTTGCATATTTGGAACGCTTGGATTGTCGACGTACGAAGAATTGAGCGTAACTTTTGCACACTGTGCCCGTTTTGGGCCCGTAAGTACTTTTTGGAAATGTAGAGATCGTTTT
>NW_019256468.1:0-1131 GCF_002742605.1 Olea europaea var. sylvestris | reverse complement strand
AAAATCAAACGTACATTTAACTGTAGGCAAAGAGAAGCACAACAACAAGAGATGGCTAATGCACAGAATAATTCAAATATTCAAGTGAATAAAGAGATAGTGGTTGATGAAATGAATGTGCTAGCTGGGGACTTTATGACTTAACAAATTATTCAGAGCCAATCTAGCATTGTTTATTTTCCTTTTGGACAGCCCAACTTTTAGCTGAAGACCATTGTTACCCATTTGTTTGAGAATGGACATCAATTATATGGTAGAGCTAATGAGAATCCATACAAACACATCTTTTGATATTTGGAGATGTGTTTGTACTTCAAATATCAAGGGATTTCAAATGATGCTATTTGATTGAAATTATTTCTACATATTCTACGTGATAGAGTGCATGAATGGTTGGACTCATAACCTATTGCTAGCATCACCACCTGGAATGACATAGCTCAAAACTTTTGTAGCAGATTCTCCTCATCGATGAAGATAGCAAAGTTGAAATATGACATAGCTATATTTCGACAAAGAGAAATCAAATCCTTCGATGATACTTGGAAAGATTCATAAGCATGCTTTGGAAGTGTCCTCATCATAGCATCAATATAAGGCTCCAGATCCAATATTTTTATGTAGGTCTACTTTTATTTTGTAAAAGCATAGTGGACTCATCGTCAAATTGCTCCTTATCCATGAAGACAATGGATGAAGCCTTAGAGTTGTATGAAAGAGTGACTATTACCATAACCATGTGGTCCTCTAAGCAGGTTGTTCATAAGAAGGCACTAGGAATATATGACGTGGACACATATATTGCACTATCTGCAAAAATTGGCTCTTTGGTTCATAAGGTTTAGAGCAGGTCACAGTTAGTCAATATAGTACAGGCTAAATGGGCATGTTGTAAAAAATGCAGGATAGATTACGGCACGTTAGATTGTCTAATTCTTGTACGAGACATAGAACAAGTTGACTATGTACAAAGAGGTCAGCATCAACAAAATAATCCATATTCTAACACCTACAACCCCTAGTTGGAGGAAGCATCCAAACCTTTCTTGGAATAATCAATTATACCCTAGGTTCAATCAACTTTGGACATAAATACTTTTAATATATAATTAATGCAATTTTACGGCAAAT